>NC_051083.1:64342061-64605662 GCF_004664715.2 Peromyscus leucopus | reverse complement strand
AGAAAATGCCTATGCTCTGGGGCTCTCTCTTTTTCTTCTTTTATTCTACCTGGACCCAGTCTGGGCCGCAAACTCAAGTTCCACTGTTGTCCTTGTATTGTTTCCCCTCTACCTCCTCCCTTAATTAATCCTGTCTAGAAACAGCCTCAAAGATATACCCAGAGGTGCACTTGACTAATCCCCTTGGACTTGACCAATCCACCTGACAAAATTAACCACCACACAGGAGTTTGGTGCTTCCTTCCTCCCTGAGAATCATGGGCACTCAGAACATAGCCTGTATTCTGATGATTCCAATATATCATCAAGGTATTGCTGACATTTTATATAAATCTCTATGTAAAATTTTCCAAATATAAAACCAAATCATTTATTGATTTTTCTAATCATTCTAAATTAAAATTAGATCATAATATTAAAGGTGTTTATAATATAGTCTGGATATATTTATTTCTTCAACTGTATTATTTAAGTAGTTTTGTGTGTATTCAAATTTAATTTCATTTAAAACGCATAATAAGTTTTGTTATGTATGGACAGAATTCTATCTCTCTCAAATTCACAAGTTGAAGTCCTAACCTCAGAATATGATTGATTCATGTGGACCACCCAAATCCAGTGAGACCTGTGTCCTTACAAAAGATTAAGACATCTATTTGTGTGCATAGAGAATACCCCATGTGATGGAACAGTGGGAACATGGCCATCTGCACATGTGCAGAGAAATCTTAGAAGAAACCAAATGACCAATATCGAAAGCCTAGTATCCAGCCCCCACTTCTGAAAGCTCATACGTTTTTGTTGCTAATTCACCCAGCATAGTGTTTTGTTACGACCCATCAGTGACCTAGGACACCTTTCAAATTTCCTTGTCATACTTGCATAGGAACATGGCCAAGTTTCTCTGTATTGGTTCATTTTAGCATGTGAGCTGTCAGAGTATCCAAATATTCTATTTTTTATTTGAAGCCTATGCCCTTCATATACAATCCCATGAGTTAACTTTTGGTCCCCTTCTACCCCCTACCCCCCACCCCCATTATTGGACCATGGAAGATGAAAGAGATGGTGTTGAGATTGAGAGACGTCCTTTCCTGACCCTCTCTTTACAACAGTTCGAGCAAACAATGCAGATTGTTTATCTCTACTCACACTGAAAAAACGCTTCCTGGAAATTGGAGAGACTGGATGAGAGGACAGAAAGGGCCCGTCAGTGAAGTACTGGCTTGGGTCACTACAAAGTCTTTCAAGTCCCTCTGCATCCTGAGGTCATTTCCCCTCTTGGTGGTGTTGCTTTTCTCCTAATTGCTTCCTTCTTTGACCTTTTCCTCTAATAGACTGAATTTGGAATTAGACTCCTCCATGCCTCCCCTTCAGGGTCCAGTACACATGAAAATGTTATAAAATAACCCTCAAACAGAATGTGAAAGGAATGAGATTTTTAGTTGAAAAAGTAGAGCATCAGTTAGTGTAACTCAAGAGGCTTTTAGCCTCAGGTCTCTAATTATTTTTCTGGCCTCCATCACTTTTGTGTGTGTGTGTATGTGTGTGTGTGTGTGTGTGTGTGTGTGTGTGTGTGTGTGTTCATGTGCGCATGTGTGTGCATGGTGGTAAAGAAACCCAGGGTCTGATTCTTGAATCCCTATCCACAACATTTCATCTGCATTAATAAGAAATTACATAAAATATATGAACATGGAAAAAACTATTTACAATTTTTGCCAAAATTAGTAAAAGCCCTTCTTGGTGGGTCTCAGCCTTTTTCACAGGACTGCTACAGTTTACAGAAGGGCTGAAACAAAAGCCAGAAACATGCCTGTGTAGCTGTGGGATCCTTATTTGATCTAGGAAACAAGCCTTTCTCCCAGATCCAGGAGCCAAATGTTCTAGGGGTGGACCATTCAGAAGGTTTTTAAAAGGGTTCATAACATGACTTAAGCTTTTGCTATGTGATTGGTTGTTGTGGACTATTAGTTTAACTATGTAAAAATGTATTGCTTTTGTTTATGCTGCATTTGTTTAACTATGAAAAGATGTGTTGCTCTTTTGCCTAGTCTGCCTAAGGCACCTGATTGGCCTAATAAAACGCTGAATGGCCAATAGCGAGGCAGAAGAAAGATCGGCAGGACTCGAGGGCAGGCAGAAAAGGAGAGCCAGCCAGGTAGTCAGGAACCGCCAGACAGACATGGAAGAAGTAGGAAAGCAGAACATACAGAATGAAAGAAAGGTAAAAGCTCTGAGGCAAAACGTAGATGAATAGAAACAGGTTAAATTAAGTTATAAGAGCTAGTGGGACAAGCCTAAGATAAGGTGGAGAACATTCATAACTAATAAGTTCCTATGTCGTGATTTGGGGGCTGGCAGTCTGAGAAAGCCTGCTACAATTGTTTTTTTAAGGGGGGGACAGACTCTGCTCCCACTGCTTTCACTGGTTTTTGGGGCCCTACTCCTCATACTGGATTCCCTTGCCCAGCCTTAATACAAGGGGAGGAGATTAGTCCTACCTCAACTTGATATGCCATGCTTTATTGATACCCATGGGAGGCCTGCCCCTTTCTGAACAGAAACAGAGGAGGAGTGGATTTTGTTGAGGGGCAGAGAGGCAGTGGGGGAAGGAGAGGAGGGAGTGGAAACTGCGGTTGGGATATAAAATAAATGAATAAATTTAATAAAAAAATGAGACTCTGGGTTGGATGTTATCTAGAAACAGAGATTATTGTATGGCTGGGCATCTTAATATATCTTATCATAAAGAGAGCTAACTAGTCTGGGGCTAAAGTTGTAATTGGTAAAGAAATAAGAATCATTAATCTTTAACTGAGAAAAAAGATTTTAGTATTTCATAGATTGCAAATTTTTTTCTTGTATTTGCTTGTGGTAGACAAATTTACAGAGTAGTCTTATTGTCCTAGCATTCTGTTTCAGAAAGACCTTTTTCGATGCAGATATTTTATGAGAATCTTTATTTCACCAGAGAATAGCTCAACCTTGCTATGAGCACCAGGAAAGCTTTTAAGAAATGTCAGACCAATTTTTGATTGTTAGGGGCTGCTTTTTTCTCACACATTTTAAAACTAGTACAATAACAGAAAACAAACAACGCAATTTTAAAATGGGGCACAGAACTAAACAGAGTTCTGAGAAAATAAAATACAAATGACCAAGAAACATTTAAAAATGTTCAGCACCTTTAGAAGCACATAAATGTCCAACATCTTTAGGAACACTTAAAAATGTTCAACATCTTTAGGCATCAGGAAAATGCAAATTACAACTATGTTGACATTTCATCTTACCCTGTCAGAATGGCTAAGATCCGAAATACAAATGTTGGAGTGGATGTGAAAAGGGGGAACACTTATTCACTGCATGTGGGAGTATGAACTGATGGAGTCACTATGTAAATCAGTGTGGAGGTTTCTCACAATGCTAAAATAGATCTACCACATGATCCAGCTATGCCCTTCTTGGGTATATACCCAAAGGAGTTCATTTCCTACTCTAGAGACACCTGCTCATTCATGTTTATTGTTGCTCTATTCATAATAGTCAGGAAATGGAAACAGCCTAGATATCCGTCAACTGATGAATAGATAATAAAAATGTGGTACATTTACACAACGGAAGATTATTCAGCCATCAAGAAAAGCAAAATTGTGGAATTTGTAAATAAATAGTTGGTGTTGAAAACAATCAATCATTAATTCTGAGTGAGGTGACCCACACACATAAAACAAACTTCGCATGTTTTCTGTTATTTATGGATGTTAGTTTTGAATCTTCAGATATGTATGTCTTATTTGGAATACCCATGTAGAGGAAATTAGGAAGAGGCTGTGGACCTTTTCAGGGAGGGGAGATAAATCTCAATGGCATAAAGGGTTAAAGGGGAATAATGGAACAGAAATGGAATAACAGAAAGGGTTAAATTGGGGTGGAATGGGAGGGCAGGATAGAGAAGGTAATAATATAGGGAGGAATAAATAAAGCTAAGAAAAGTCATGTGGAAAGTTACTACTGCAGAACCTTCCATATATATATGTATGTGTGTGTGTATATATATATATATACATATATATATATATAGAGAGAGAGAGTTAAAATGAAATTACTCTATAATGGGATCATTATGTCTCTATAGGCTAAAAAATAAAAATAAAATTGTCACTCCCAAGAATGGGTTACTTCTTTTGGAATTACTAGACAGTGAGGTCCCATAGATCCATAAACAGTACAGGCTACTGCTAATGTTATTTAGGTAAGACCATATTGCTGAAGACACCACATACCTGAGTCACAGAACATGAAGAAATCATGGTACTGGTATTGACCTGGAAGCTTTATCCCTTCTGCATAGCTTTCATCGTGCTGGAAGGTGCTATTCATGCTGCTGAAAGAGAAAAATAGTCATCAGTCTTACCCAGATGTAAATAGTGGCATGAGCATCCTGGAAGTAACCAACCACTTTCTGATTGGATTTAAGCCCTGCTCTACAAGATGAAACCCATACCAGACACCATTACTGGGCCAATAACTTGTGGCTAGACAGGCCCTAGGAGAGAAACTACTACTATTATTCTGCTAAATGGACATAGTGTTAAACCAACTATTGATGACTTATCATTAAACTTATAGATTAATGCATCTCTCAACTCTTGTAAGAGAAGCTTCTGTTTGCAATAAATGATGCTTAACACAGAGGCCAACAACTGGTCAAGGTGCAGAGAATAAAACACTGTGGAATGTCCGACCCTAAACAGGACATCTGTATTACAGCCCCCTCCCAAGGCTCGGGGATCATTGTTAAAGGAAGGGAGGAATAAATGTAAGGGCCAGAGGTGGTGGGTAGATACACAGAAATAATACCACGCTGGGCTGGTTGGTGCAACAAACAACAGGCTGAGCAAGCCATGGGGCGCAATCCAGTAAGCAGCACTCCTCCATGGTTTCTTTTTCAGTTTCTGCCTTCAGATTCCTGCCCTCCTTGAGTTCCTCCTATGATTCCCCTCATCCCCTTTCATCCGCACATTGTTTTTGATCATGGTGTTTTATCACAGCAACAGAAACTGAAGACAGGTAGCAAGATACTGGATGAGTAAGTAAATAGGATCAAAACATGCTGTATAGAATTCTCAAAGAACCAATAACAATTTTAAAAAGAAAACAGTGCAATTAACCAATCGAACTACTAGAGTATTAAAAATAACTATATTTACTATATATTGACCTTTGTTCATCCTCTTGCCTCACCCCAAGAGCTCAACTCGTCCTAAATTTTCTTATTATTGTTAACCTTGTTTTTCTGTTTTATAGATTTCATATCTAAATATAAAATTTGTATTTTTATAATCTTGCATGGTTTTGAATTTAGTTAGTTCAACAAAGCAAAATAATGTTATATATGGATTTCTCTGAAACTTGGTTTTCTCACACAGCATTATCTTACTATGGTCAATCTGTGTTGCAATATGTACTTTTAGTAGATTCTTTTATGCTGTTGTATTTTTGGAATGTACCAACATTGTGTTTAGCAATTCTTGTGTTCTTGGGATTTTTTTTTTTTTACCGTTGTTTTACAAATAGTGCTTATATGTACTTTCTAAACTAATGGTTCTTTTATGTGTTCAAAACACTTTTGGAGTATATAGCTAGAAGAATTTCCAATTCATGTTCAAGTATGGACAATGCCAGTTTTTTTGGGAGGGCATTTAAATTTATAATCCCAGCAGCAATGTATAAGACAGCCCAATGACCCACATACTCTTCTGTACTCTGTTATATAATATTACTTTCCTTAAGTTTTTTTTATCATTTTAACCATATTATTCTTTTCTTTAATTTCTAAGGAGAGATTCATTTCACATGTTATGTTGGCCTTACGTTTTTTTCTCTTCTATGAAATATATGTTTGTTCTCTTTCCCATTTGTCTATTGTATTATTTATCCTTTGCTGTTGATGTATAGTTTATGTATTATTCATGGAAATACTTTATTGATTAGATATGGTAGATATGTGCTTCCATCTTGAAGCTTGTCTTCATTTATTTTAAGTTTTTTTAATAGGTACGAGTTTTTTATTTTTATATTAACTTTACTTGTATTTTGTGGATAGAGCTTTTATATTCTTTAGAGAAATATTTCTGTATGCCAGGGTCTAAAAGACCTAAAAGTTTATTTATACCTAAAAGTTTAAAAGACTTAGTTTTATATCTGACTTCCTTATCTGGAGTAGACTTTCATTTTAGAATTAGCTATAACCATTTTTTTCTATCTCCATTTGCTAAATGACCCCATATTTCCCCAGTGTTCTTCAGTATTTTCTGTGTTCTATATCAAAATTCCATCTGTGCATGGCTCTGCTCTGTGTTCATTTATCAATTTTCTACTCTTTTCTCGGTTTTAAAAACTATCTGTAAATTTTTTTTAAATATCTCCCCTATTTGGGGAGGGAGAAATTGTAGCCCCATAGTCATCCTGTCTCTGTCTCATGAGTACTGGTATTACAGATACATGACATCATAACCAGCTTCCCCGAATTTTTTAAATTAAGCATTTTCTCTCGACCATTGCCAGTAGTCTATTGTGGAGGTATCTTTGTGGATTTCTGGGGACCTTTCTAGCACTTTGTTTCTTCCTATTTCCATGTGGTCTTCGTTTATCGTGGTCTCTTATTCCTTGTTCTCCCTCTCTGTTCTTGATCCAGGTGGGATCTCCTGCTCTCTTTCCCTCGACCCTTGCCCTTCATTACCCACACTCACGTCCAGGTTGCTCATGTAGATTTCATCCATTTCTCTGTCATTGAGCGATCCCTGCGTCTTTCTTAGGGTCTTGTTTTCTAGGTAGCCTCACTGGAGTTGTGAGTAGCAGTCCAGTCATCCTTTTTTTTTACATCTAGTATCCTCCTATGAGTGAGTACATACCATGTTTATCTTTCTGAGTCTGGATGATTTTTTTTTCTAGATCCATCCATTTGCCTGCAAACCTCATGATGTCATTGTTTTTCTCTGCTGAGTAGTACTCCATTGTGTATATGTACCACATTTTATTTATCCATTCCTCAGCTGAAGGGCATCTAGGTTGTTTCCAGGTTCTGGCTATTACAAACAATGCTGATATGAACATAGCTGAGCAAGTGCCCTTGTGGTATGATTGAGCATTCCTTGGGTATATGCCCAAGAGTGGTATAGCTGGGTATTGGGGGAGATTGATTTCCAATTTTCTAAGAAAGTGCCATATTAATTTCCAAAGTGGTTGTACAAGCTTGCATTCCCACCAACAGTGGAGGAGAGTTCCCCTAGTTCCACATCCTCTCCAGCATAAGCTGTCTTCAGTGTTTTTGATCTTAGCCATTCTGACAGGTATAAGGTGGTATCTCAGAGTCGTTTTGATTTGCATTTCCCTGATGATTAGGGATGTTGAGCAATTCCTTAAATGTCTTTCAGCCATTTGAGCTTCCTCTGTTGAGAATTCTCTGTTTAGTTCTATAGCCCATTTCTTAATTGGACTGTTGGTCGTTTTGATGTCTAATTTCTTGAGTTCTTTATATATTCTGGATATCAGTCCTCTGTCAGATGTGGGGTTGGTGAAGATCTTTTCCCATTCTGTAAGCTGTCGCTCTGTCTTGTTGACCGTGTCCTTTGCTCTACAAAAGCTTCTCAGTTTCAAGAGGTCCCATTGATTGATTGTTTCTCTCAGGATTAAGCATTTTATTACACAAAATTTCAAGCATACACAAAGGCAAAGAAAATGTAACACTCACATTTATACCTGTTACAAACTTGTGTTCAATAATTAAATATTGGTGGATGTCATCTTGTCTGTAGTTCCACCCAACTCCTATTGATCTTCTCTAGTATTTTGAAGTAAATCCCAAGGATCATCCTTAAATATTGAGCATGTGTCTCTAAAACAGTAGTTCTCAACCTTCCTAATTCTGTGACTCTTTAATACAGATTCTCATGTTGTGGTGACCCCCCAACCCTATTTAATTGCTACTTTATAACTATAATTTTGCTACTGTTACAAACTGTAATGTAATAATGCAAATATCTGATATGCAGGATATGTGATGTGCAAGCCCTATGAAAGGGTCATTTGACCTCCAAAGGAGTGGTGACCCACAGGTTGAGAACCAATACTCTAAAAGAAATGGGGTGGGGCTGGAGAGATGGCTCAGTGGTTAAGAGTACTGGTTGCTCTTCCAGTGGTCCTGAGTTCAATTCCCAGCAATTACATGGTGGTTCAGAACCATTTAGAATGAGATCTGATGCCCTCTTCTGTCATGAAGATGTACAGAAAGACAGACACTCACACACATAAATAAATAAATAAATAAATAAATAAATAAATAAATAAATAAATAAATCTTTATTTAAAAAAATGAAAAGGGGTGTCGGTGGTGGTGGTGGTGGTGGTGGTGGTGGTGGTGGTGGTACACGCCTTTAATCCCATGATTTTTGAGGCAGAAGCAGGTGAATCTTTGAGTTCGAGGCCAGCCTGGTCTACAGATCAAGTTCCAGGACAGCCAGGGCAACACAGAGAAAACCTGCCTTGAAAAAACAAAAAGGGGTTTTAAGAAAACACATTCATTTTTCATTGTCAAACAGCCTTATTACATAAGATTTCCTCAAATGCCTACCTAAAAGTCAGTTATTCACTTACAGTACTCTTTGAGAGGCTGAAGATATACCCCAGTGGTTAATATAATGTCTTGTTTTTGCAGAGGACCTGAATTTGATTTCCAGCACCCATGCTGCATGCCCCATAACCACCTGTAACTCCAGCTCTATGAGAATCAACACCCATTTCTGGCCTTCATGGGCACCACCTCCACTCATTTGTGCACGTACACACACACACACACACACACACACACACACACACACACAAGCACACACACACAGAGACAGAGAGAGACATGCACAGAGTTAGGAGACAATTAAAAATAATAATAAATATACATTTTTTAAAATAAGGTAAAGTCAGGATCCAAATAATGCCTATGCTTTGATATTGCTCTTAATCTTCCTTTAGTCTAGGTTCTCCTGAGGCTTCATAGCCTGTAAAAAAAAAAAAAAAGCAGATGCCCAATTTTAAAATGGGAAAACGTATATAAACAGACAACTCACCAAAATGTACATATGGGAAATAAGCATTTAAAAGTGATGTTCAACATCACATCTGAGAATTGCAAATTAAATGATAACCAAAGCGATATAAATACATCACATAAATATACATTCAATCTATCTATTCACCTACTGAAGGACATCTTGTTTGTGTCAAAGTTTTGACAATTGTGTTTTAAACTACAAGAACCATTTATGAACAGGTTTTGTGTGGACATAAATTTTTATTTTTATTTTTTGCTACTGGAGATTGAGTGTATAGATGTACATTTTCAATTCATTTGAGTAAATAGAGTATAATTACCTTATCATATGAGAAAATTATGTTTAGAGGTGCAGAAACCTGCCAATCTTCCAAAGTGTCTATCATTTTGCATTCCACCAGCAATGAATGAGAGTTCCTCACATCCCTGAAAGCATTTGGTATTGTCATTGTTCTGAATTGTAGCTATTCTAAGAGGTATATATGTACTGTTTTCTGGAGACTACTACTCACCAGCTTCTCTGTGTATACAGATAAGTATTTAGAATGTAGTTACAGTTATTCATATATGGTGAAAACCTATCCCAATCAACATTATTAAAAAAGATGTGATTATAATGGTTGTGTTAGAATAACCAGATATGAGTGGGAATAGACACTTGGCAGCCATGAATTCTACTGATATAAGTAAATATACACCCTGACCTCATGTTTAATGACTATAGTATTTCAGAATATGGAGCTATCATGATTATTCAACCAGTTTCCTGTTGTGAACATGTACACATGTGATTTTTGCACAACTGTAACACACATCTATGTATATACATCTTACTGCATTCATTTAATGATTTCCTCAGGATTCATTCTTCTTTGAGAAAGGGCTGGGTCAGAGTAAACTATGGACATTTTTGATGATGCATTTCACAGATACTGCTACATTTGTCACACACAAAAAATTGGGCCACAAGCACTACCTGTAGCAATTGGAAGAAGAAGTGAGTGACTGGTCTCTCAGCTAAACTGCCCCGGTCTCTAGGCTCTAAGCCCCGGGCATATCCTGTGCCTCTCCCATCTCAGCCCTAACAGCTGGCTAGCAGGTAAGAGTCCTGAGGCAGGTTATTCCACCACCACTGCCACCACTGGACTCTGTAACCTACAAGATCAACTCAGCCTCCCAAACCCACCGAACCCTTCATCCTCCCCCTGGCAAACCATCCCCTGCGCCATCAGCAGCCCCTAGAGGCACAAGCACCACCTGCACCAACAAAACCAAAAAATAACAGGAATTAGCAATCACTGGTCATTAATATCTCTTAATATCAATGGACTCAATTCGCTTATAAAAAGACACAGACTAACAGAAAGGATATGAAAACAGGACCCATCCTTCTGCCGCATACAAGAAACACACCTTAACTTCAAAGACAGACATTACCTCAGAGTAAAGGGTTGGGAAAAGATTTTCCAATCAAATGGACCTAAGAAACAAGTTGCTATAGATCTCCTAATAGCTAACAAAATAGACTTCAAGCTAAAATTAATCAAAAGAGTTGGAGAAGGACATTTCATATTCATCACAGGAAAAGTCCATCAAGATAATGTCTCAATTCTAAACATTTATGCCCCAAATACAAGGGGCACATTTGTAAAAGAAACATTACTCAAGTTTAAACCACATATCAAACCCCACACACTAATAGTGGGACACTTCAACATCCCACTCTCACCAGGGAACTAACAGATGTTATGACTAAAATGAACTTAACGGACATCTATAGAACATTTCACCCAAACACAAAAGAATATAACTTCTTCCCAGCACCTCATGGAACCTTCTCTAAAATTGACCACATACTTGGTCACAAATCAAATCTCAACAGATAGAAAAAAAATTGGAATAACACCCTGTATCTTATCAAATCACCACGGCTTAAGGTTAGAATTCAACAACACCACAAATTACAGAAAGCCTACAAACTCATGGAAACTGAACAACACTCAACTGAATCACCACTGGGTCCAGGAAGAAATAAAGAAAGAAATTAAAAACTTCCAGAAATTCAATGAAAATGAATGCACAACATACCCAAACTTATGGGACACTATGAAAGCAGTGCTAAGAGGAAAGTTCATAAAACTCAGTACCTACATAAAGGATTTGGAGAAAACTCACACTAGCAACTTAACAGCACATCTGAAAGCTCTAGAACAAAAAGAAGCAAACTCACCCAGGAGGAGTAGATGACAGGAAATAAATTGAGGGCTGAAATCAATAAAATAGAAACAAAGAGAACAATACAAAGAATCAATGAAACAAAGAGTTGATTCTTTGAGAAAATCAACAAAGTAGACAAGCCCTTATCCAAACTAACCAAATGGCAGAAAGAATATACAAATTAACAAAATCAAAAATGAAAAGGGAGACATAACAACAGACAATGAGGAAATCCAGAGAATCGTTAGGTCATACTTTGAAAGCCTATACTCCACAAAATTGGAAAATCTAAAAGAAATGGACAATTTTCTGGATAGGTACCACATACCAAAATTAAATCAAGACCAGATAAACAATTTAAATTAAATAGACCTATAAACCCTACAGAAGTAGAAGTAGTCATTAAAAGCTCCCAACCAAAAAAGCAAGGGTTAGATGTTTTCAGTGCAGAATTCTACCAGAATTTCAAAGAAGAGCTAATATCAATACTCCTCAAATTGTTCCACACAATAGAAACAGAAGGAACATTGTCAACCTCTTTTTATGAGGCTACAGTTACACTGATACCCAAACCACACAAAGACCCAACAGAGAAAGAGAATTACAGACCAATCTCACTCATGAATATTGATGCAAAAATACTCAATAAATACTGGCAAACTGAATTCAAGAACACATCCCAGAAATGCAGGGGTGGTTCAACGTATGAAAATCTGTCAATGTAATCCACTATATAAACAAACTGAAAGAAAAAAAAACACACCATCATCTCATTAGATGCTGAAAAAGTCTTTGACAAAATCCAACAAAGAACACACTTAAACATAATAAAAGCAATTTACAACAAGCAAACAGCCAACATCCAGTAAAATCAGGAACAAGATACAGCTGTCCACTCTCTCCACATCTACTCAGTATAGTACTCGAAGTTCTAGCTAGAGCAATAAGATAACAAAAGGAGATCAGGGGGATACAAATTGGAAAGGAAGAAGTCAAACTTTCACTATTTGCAGATGATATAATAGTATACATAAGAGACCCAAAACATTCTGCCAGGGAACTCCTACAGCTGATAAACACCTTCAGTAATGTGGCAGGATACAAGATTAACTAAAAAAAAAAAAATCAGTAGCCCTTGTATATACAAATCATAAATGGTCTGAGAAGGAAATCAGAGAAACAATACCCTTTATAATAGCCACAAAATAATATAAAATATCTTAGAGATACTAACGAGTGAAAGACCTGTATGACAAGAACTTTAAGTCTTTAAAGAAAGAAATTGAAGAATACATCAGAAGATGGAAAGATCTCCCATGCCCTTGTATAGGTAGAATTAACATAGAAAAAAATGGCAATCTTACCAAAAGCAGTCTACAGATTCAATGCAATTCTCATTAAAATCCCAGCACAATTCTTCACAGACCTCGAAAGAATAATACTCAACTGTATATGGAAAAACAAAAAAAAAAAAAACGAAGATAGCTAAAACAATCCTATAGGAATTCCAGAGGCACCACCATCCCTGACTTCAAGCTCTACTACAGAGCTATAGTAATAAAAACAACTTCCATAAACACAGACATGTGGATCAATGAAATAGAATTGAAGACGTTGACATAAATCCACACACCTGTGAACACCTGATTTTTTTTTTTTTTACAAAGAAGCCAAAATTGTACAATGGAATAAAGAAATCGTCTTCAACAAATGGTGCTGGCATAGCTGGATATTGACATGAAAAAGAATGCAAATAGACCCAAATCTATCACCATGCACAAAACTCAAGTCCAAGTGGATCAAAGACCTCAACATAAATCCAGTCACACTGATCCTGATAGAAGAGAAAGTGGAAAGTAGCCTTGAACGTATTGGCGCAGAAGACTACTTCCTGAATATAAATAACACCAGTACCACAGACACTGAGATTGATAATTAATAAATGGGACCTCCTGAAACTGAAAAGCTTCTGTAAGGCAAAGGACAGGATCAATAAGATAAAAAAGGCAGCCTACAGATCTTTACCAACCCACATCTGACAAAGGGCTGATCTCCAAAATACAAAAAGAACTCAAGAAACGTAGACATCAAAATACCAAATAATCCAGTTAAGGAATGGGGTACAGATCTAAACAGAGAATTCTCAACAGAAGAATCTTAAATGGCCAAAAGACATTTAAGGAAGTGTTCAGTATCCTTAGTCATCAGGGAAATGCAAATCAAAATGACCCTGGGATACCATCTTACACCAGTTAGAATGACTAAGATCAAAAACACTGATGACAGCTTATGTTGGAGAGAATTTGGAGTAAGGGAAACACTCTTCACTGCTGGTGGGAGTGCAAACTTGTAGAGCCACTTTGGAAATCAGTATGGTGGTTTCTCATACTGGGAATTCATTGGAAATCAGTCTACCTCAAGACCCAGATATACCACTCTTGGGCATGTGACCAAAGGATGCTCAATCATACCACAAGGACACTTGCTCAACTATGTCCATAGCAGCATTATTTGTAATAGCCAGGACCTGGAAACAACCTAGATGCCCCTCAACCGAAGAATAGATAAAAAAAAAAAATGTGGAATGTTTACACAATGGTGTATTACTCATTGGTAAAAACCAGTGACATAAAATTTGCAGGCAAATGGATGGAACTAGAAAAAAATCATCCTGGGTGAGGTAACTCAGACCCAGAAAGACAAACATGGTATGTACTCACTTATAAGTGGATACATAAGTAGATATAAAGCAAAGGACAACCAGGCTATAATGCACAGTCCCAGAGAAGCTAGGTAACAAGGAGGACCATAAGAAGGATGTGTGGATCGCCCTAGGAAGGGGAAATAGATGAATTCTCTTGGGTAAACTGGAGGAGAGGTGGGGTGGTAGAGGGGAAGGGTTGGAGGATAGGACATGAGGGATTGAGATGGCCAAGTTGGGGGAGGGACAGCAAAGAAAGAGATACCTTGCCGGGCGTTGGTGGCGCACGCCTTTAATTCCAGCACTCGGGAGGCAGATCCAGGCGGATCTCTGTGAGTTCAAGGCCAGCCTGGTCTACAGAGAGAGTTCCAGGACAGGCTCCAAAGTTACACAGAGAAACCCTGTCTGGAAAAACCAAAAAATAAATAAAAAATAAAAAAAGAAAGAGATACCTTGATAGAGAGGGCCATTCTGGGGCTAGGGAGAAACCTGATGTCAGGGAAACTTTCAGGAATCCACAAGGATGACCCCAGCTAAGAGTCCTAGCAATAGTGGAGAGGGTGCCTGAACTCGCCTACCCTGGTAATCAGATTGGTGACTGCTCTAACTGTCATCATAGAACCTTCATTCAGTAACTGATGGAAACAAATGCAGAGACCCACAGCCAAGCACTGGCCAAGCTCCATGAGTTCAGTTGATGAGAGTGAGGAGGTATTATATGAATAAGGGGGCTCAAGATCATGACGGGGAAACCCACAGGGACGGACAGCTGACCTGAGCTTATGGGAGCTCACAGAATCTAGACTGACAGCTAGGGAGCCTGCATGGGACCAACCTAAGCCCCCTGCATGTGGGTGACAGTTGAGCGGCTTGGTCTGTTTGTGGGACTCCTCACAGGGGGAACAAGATCTGTTCCTGGTGCATGAGCTGGCTTTTTGGAACCTATTCCCTGTGGAGGGATGCCTGGCTCAGCCTTGATGCAGTGGGGAGGAGCTTGCTCCTGCCTCAATTTGACATGCCATGCTTTGTTGACTCCCATGGAGGCCTTACCCTTTCTAAGGAGTGGATGGGGGAGGTGCTGAAAGGAGGGAAACTGTGGTTGGTATGTAAATTAAATACTATATATATATAATATATATATATAAAATTGTAAAAAAAATTGTACCAAAATGTATTCCCTCAAGTAATATACAGAGAACATTTTCCCCAAACCTCATTACAAATTATTTTTCACATACATGAAAATTGATATTTAATCACTGTTTAAATTTCCATTTAAAAGCAATATGGGGGCTGGGGATATAGCTCAGTGGTAGAGCTTTTGTTTAGCATTTACAAGGTCCCAAGTTTAATCTCCAACACCACAAAAATGTAAGAGCTATATTTAAAATGATAGAACATTTACGTGTCTTCAAAAGCTCAATGACATTGAATAAAATAGCCTCCCTCTCTTTGATTATGATTTTTCTTGTTGATATTCATGAAATTCAATTTTTCAGGTACTAATTATTCATTGAGATTCTGTGTTTGTGTGTGAGTTGGTAACCTGTTGTCCTCGTTTCATGTCTCTTGGGAATAATAGGACACAGGTGCTGTGAATGGGAAAATGGGAAAACAAGGGAGAGACATACTCGGAGGGGGAGGGAGGGCAACACAAAGGGAGAGGGAAGCAGGATGAATAACACTAAAAGGGTTTTCAAAAGCCACAGGGAATCCTATTATTTTATGTCTACTTAAAAATACACATATACAAGTACATATATTTAATCGAAGTTATGCCACTTGAGATGGCAATGTTCCCCAAAGAGCTATAGACTTTCCAACAAAAACTCTAGTTCCAGGCATGGGAAACTTTCTCTTGAGTTGTTGGTTAGGGGAGTCAAAGAAACACACCCCCCCCCAAAAAAAATTTAAAGGCTATTCCCATTGCCCTTTGTAGCCTCCCAGAAATAGAAGGTAAAGAACCTATTGCCAAAGAAACACATGCATTAGACACAGGATTTGGAGGAATGGGTTTGGAACTGACCTGGAAGCCTTCTCTCCGGGGACTAGCTGTCATAGTACTGAAAGGAATTATTCAAGCTGCCAAAGGAGAAAAGCAATCAATAGTAGAACCTATCTGTAATGCCTATGAACTACAAAAATGGCCAGAATGGCAAGATATCCTGAAAGTTACAGTAGTGGCACTCATATCCTAGGACTAACCACCAGCCATCCGATTGTACTTCAGGCCCACCCAATAGAAGGGAATTCATATCTGGTATTGTAAACCTAGCCCACTACCCTTGGTTGATGAGAGCAAGAGAAACGTCTACTGCCACTTCACTAAGCCAGTATAATATATATAACTACATTCTAAATACCTATCCATACACCCACAGATCAATGCAGCTCTCACCCATCGCCTTCTTCTTGCAGTAGATGAAGATCATTACAGACATTTACAACTAGTCAAAATGTCAAGAACAACTGATGATGTGGTGCTCAGCTCCAACTGATACATCTACAACACAACCCCTACACCCGCTCAAGGAACATCACAGATGAGGGTTCAAAATGATTGTAAGAGCCAGAGATCGGGACAAGATGTCTGATGTGCAATAGTTTCTTTTCTTATGCCAGGGAAGCTTCACTCAGGAAATCTCAACAATATGGTTGCCTAAACATGACCTAAAAATGACACTAGTTGCCATGTTAATGTTGCTGAGCTAATTCTCACAGCACTTTCTGCCTAGAAGAACTACAGGAAATTGATGGTTGCTGGGAGAGGGAAATTCAGTCTTCTTCAGGGATGAGCCCCTGATAGGTTACCTAATCCTAAGAGGTCAGTCCTAAGCATATGTGAAAGCAACACTAAAGTATCTCAGGATATTGTATATATAAGCTTGCATACGTATCATGCAGGCACTAAGATCAACAATTAATGAATGAGACCTCATGAAACTGAAAAGCTTTTGTAAGGCAAAGGACACTGTGAAAAGGACAAAATGGCAGTCTACAGAATGGGAAAAGGTCTTCACCAACCCCACATCTGACAAAGGGCTGATCTCCAAAATATATAAAAGACTCATGAAACTAGACATCAACAAACCAAATAATCTAATTAAAAAGTGGGGTACAGATCTAAACAGAGAATTCTCAACAGAGAATCTCAAATGGCTGAGACAGAGAATCACTTAAAGAAATGTTCATCGTCCTTAGCCACCAAGGGAATATAAATCAAAACGACTCTGAGATACCATCTTACACCTAACAGAATGGCTAAGATCAAAAACACAAGTGACAGCTAATGCTGGTGAGTATATGGAGCAAGGAGAACACTCCTCCATTGCTGGTAGGTGTGAAAACTTGTACAGTCAGTTTAGAAATCAATATGGCAGTTCCTCAGAAAATTGAGAACTGATCTACCTCAAAATCCAGCTATATTACTCCTGGGCATATAACCAAAGAATGCTCAATCATACCACAAGGACACTTGCTCATGTTCACAGCACACATAGGACACCTGTTCATAGCAGCTTTATTCAGAATAGCCAGAAACTGGATACAACCTAGATTGTCTCTCAGCAGAAGAATGGGTAAAGAAAATGTGGTACATTTACACAATGTAGTATTACTCGGCTGTTAAGAAAAAATAGCATCATGAAAATTGCAGGCAAATGGATGAAATTAGAAAAAAATCATGAGTGAGATAACCCATACCCTGAAAGACAAACTTGGTTATGTATTCACTTATAAGTGAATAGTAGCTGTAAAGTAAAGGATAATCATGCTACAATCTACAAACCCAGAGAGTATCAAGGAGGGCCTAAGGGAAGCTGCATGAATCTTCCTGGGAAGGGAAAATTAGAATAGATTTTGGGGGTTGGTGGGATGGGAACAGGAGGGATCAGGTTGGGGGGATGGAGAAAGAAAGAACTGGGAGAGACAACTGGAATTGGGGGCCATTTCGGTGGGGTGAGGTAGAAACCAAGTGCAATGGAAACTCCCTGGAATCTACAAAGGTGTCCCAAGCAAAGACTGTTAGTAATGGGGGATGCAGAGCCTAAACTGGCCATCTTCTGTACCAGGCAAGTCCGCCAGTGGGGGGACTGGGAGACCAGCCCACCCACAAACCCTTTGACCAACTATTTATTTGCCTGCAAGATGTACTGGGATAAAGGTGGTTGTAGAGCTTATGGGAGTGGCCAACCAATGACTGGTCCAACTTGAGACCCATGCTACAGAGAGAGTACATGCCTGACACTGCCTGGAGGGCCAGGATCCAAATGCTGGATAACCCAGAGACCTAGGATAGATCTGAACATGACTAGAAAAAAGAAGCCAATGAAATGATTTCTAATGATATTCTACTATACTCATAGACTGGAGCCTAGAATAATCATCATCAGAGAGACTCCATCCAGTAACTGATGGAAACAGATGCTGAGATCCACAACCAAATATTAGGCAGAGCTCAGGTTATCCTCTGGAAGAGGAAGGATTGTAGGAGCCAGAGGGTCAAGGACACCATAAGAACATGGCCCACAGAATCAACTAACCAGGGCTTATAGTGGCTGACAGAAACTGGATCAACAATCAGGGAGCCTGCATGGGTCTGACTTAGGTCCTCTGCACATACGTCTTGGTTATGTTTTTTTTTTTTTTTGGGGGGGACTCCTAACAGTGGGAGCAGGGGTTGTCTCTGACTCTTTTTGCTGGCTATTGGGACTCCTTTCCTCCTACTGGGTTGCCTCATCCATCCTTAATATGAGGGGGTGTGCCTGGTCTTACTGCAGCTTGATATGCTGTGTTTGGTTGTTATCTCTGGGAGGCCTGCCCTTTTCTGAAGGTAGACAAAGGAGAAGTAGATCTGGAGAGAGGAAAAGTGAGGAGCAGGGATTGGAGGGAGGGGAAACTGAGGTTGGGATGTAGTATATGAGAGAAAAATTTTTAAAAAGTTATGAATTTGAGTAGGTGTGAGAAGGACATGGGAAGAATTGGACAGAGGAGAAAGAAGGCAGAATGATGTAAATAGAATACTCATGAAATTCTCAAAAAGTAAGAAATACTTCTGTTGTTTTTTCCCTTTTTTAGAGAGGGGGGAATGCTGTGGGATGTTCTGTATGGCAAATGTGTTGCTCTGACTGGTTAGTAAATAAAACACTGATTGGCCAGTAGTCAGGCAGGAGGAAGTATAGGCGGGACAAGGAGGAAAAGAATGCTGGGAAGTAGAAGGCTGAGTCAGAGACACTGCCAGCCCCCACCATGACAAGCCGTATGTGAAGATGCCAGTAAGCCACGAGCCACATGGCAAGGTATAGATTTATAGAAATGGGTTAATTTAAGCTATAAGAACAGTTAGCAAGAAGCCTGCCACAGCCATACAGTTTGTAAGTAATATAAGTCTCTGTGTTTACTTGGTTGGGTCTGAGTGGCTGTGGGACTGGCAGGTGAGAGAGATTTGTCCTGACTGTGGGCCAGGCAGGAAAACTCTAGCTATAGGGGAACATGAACATAAAGCTGGGTAGGTAGAGAAATAGGGAGGATCTGGAAGGAGTTGGAGGACAGAAAAGAATATGATCAAAATATATGTTATAAAAAAAATTTTTAAATACAAATCAACTTAGGGGAGAGAGGATTTATCTTAACTCACAATGCCAGGTTATAGTCCATCATAGCTTCAGAGTCAAGAGCAGAGAGATATGATTGTGTGCATGATTTGTGCTCAGCACCTTCTCTCCAGAACCCAAACTCAGGGAATGGTGCCACTCACAGCGGGCTGGAACATCCCACATCAATTAACATAATCAAGATAGTCCCCTATATCATGACAACCTGATCTAGACAATCCCTTATTGATAGTCTTTTCCCATGTAATTCTAGATTATGCCAAATGAACAATTAAAATTAACCATCACACCTGTATTTAGCATTCTGATATATATATATTTCACTTTAGTTCATATCTCTTTGAAATAAATTTATTTATTAGTCCATGATTATGTGTTGAAAGCCTGTTTCTTAAGTTTAATGTTCATTTTCCACATAAACATTTAAACATCGATACTTATTAAATGTGTAAATCCTGCCTTTTCTTAGTTTTTAACTTCACCTATGGCCTACCTGCTTTTGTTTTTAATTTTAGAAAGCTTTTACAACCTTGAAGTCAAATACTTAACTATATATATTCCCTTACAATCTTTTGTAATTCCATTTAGTTTTTTGTATCATTGAAACAAAACATATCTAAAATCATGTATATTGCAAGTTAGCAAATAAGTAGATACGTTTGGTAGGGATCAGATTTCTTGTTTTTAAAGATTTATTTATTTATTAATTTATTATGTATACAATGTACTGCCTGCATGTATGCCTGCACGCCAGAAGAGGGCACCAGATCTCATTACAGATGTGGTTGCTGGGACTTGAACTCGGGACCTCTAGAACAGCAGTCAGTGCTCTTAACCTCTTAGCCATCTGTCCAGCTCTGGGATCAGATTTCTTATAACTGTAGTGAAAGTATACATATAAGTAAAGGAAATGGGTAGAATTCCATGTGGTGGTTGATTAGAGTTGAAAACGCCAGTATCAACTCATGTTTAGCATAATGTATAGACAGTGCTGTATACCAATATGTTAGATATTTGTATATAGAGAAGCTAGTTTATAGGTATTTTTCCCCTCTGTCAGCCAAGAGGGCCTAGAAGCAATGTTCCAGTGGCAATCAGTTCACCTAGCCATAAGATCTTAGTTTCTAATTCTCCACTAAAAGGAAGAACTCTTGAAATGACTGATACAGATACTGGGGCAGCAAATACACAAGCTAAATGAGAAGCATGCTATAGTGTAGAAAGTAAGGTAATGCATAAAAATCAAAATGATCCCAACCCAAAGGAGACAACCAAGCAATGGAAAAAACTAAAATAATGAAGGATATCAAGGGGACATAGCAGCCAACTAAAAGGGATTCCTAATGGCCAAAGCTAGGACAATTAAGACAATTAAATAAGTATTATTTGATTAGTATCTTGAGTCTAAAATAAATATCCATGAATTCATATTGGCATAAATTGTTAAATAAAAATAAACCAAATAGAGAAGATAAATCTTTTGCACAGAATTCTGAATTATTTATAATGCTATCCCTTAAGTAGGAATTATAACTCCTAATCTTTACAAGGGGAGCTATGCACAGTGATTTCCTTGCAAGGAGTACAGCAAAAAGGGAGGATTTAGTTTGTATTGGAGAATCCCAACAAGCACTATCTCAGCCAGTTGGCCTAGTGCCAATATTGGGACCATGAAATTATTTGCCTAGTGAGTACCCTTGATGTGATATGGTGAGAATGGCACTTTGTCTTGTGTTATTCCACCCCAAAATCCATAATCCTAACATGGGAGAAACATCGGAGAAATGTGAGTTGAGGGACAGTCTAGTAGCAGGATTCTTAAAAGTTCTTATTAATAAAATCAAACCCGAGGCCAGTTATTGGGGTCCATGCTGGTAGATCAGAGAGACAGAACAAGCCACAGCTATCTCACCTGGCCAGATCCTCAGCTGGTCTTGTCTCATCAGACTTGAGGCTTCTGTGTCCTCATCCAGAATGAATCTCAGCTGAACTGTGCTGCTCGAAAGCCTGAAGCTGAACCAGCCACATGCTTAACCAGCCAAATGCTTCTAGTTTCTGGTCCTCACGCCTTATATATCTTTCTGCTTTCTACCACCACTCCCTGGGATTAAAGGCTGGCTTTCTGGGATTAAAGGTGTGTGTCACTACGCTTGGCTGTTTCCAATGTGGCCTTGAACTTACAGAGATCACAGGGATTTCTATCTCTGGAATGCTAGGATTAAAGGTGTGAGTGCCACCATTTTCTAGCCTTTGTATTTAGAGGCTGTCTGTTCTCTGACCCCAGATAAATTTATTAGAGTACACAATATTTTGGGGAACACAATACCACCACATTTCCTCTCTTTTTGTCTAAAATTTGAAAAGCTTATAACTAATACAAGAAAAACTATTTTCAATAAGTATATGCAATATACAGTCAAAATTACATTAATGATGTCTAGTCCATTAACATTTGACAGATCCAGACAAAAAACTCCACTATATATATTAACAATGTCCAGTCCAGTAACATCTGATAAACTCAGACCAAAAAATTTTCATTACTTATCTTATTTAAAACAAGTAGTTCCTTTTTAAAAGTAGATTCCACAATCTCCCTTTTTATCTTATCATATCCATACTCTCTCTTTTTTTTCTTTTCATAATACATTCAGTAGTCTACCTTTTGTCATTTTTATATCTTCCTCTTTTTCTTCAGTGTAGATTCAATGATCTACCTATTTATCCTATTATTTCTTTACCTTTTTTTCTCAGAGTAGATTCAATGATCTATCTCATATCTATATTCTCTTTTTCTTTTTGCTTTCTAGGGGTGAAGATATCTTTAGGGAATCTTGAAAAGAAAATTTTTGGGTTAATTGTCAAGTCCTGTATCATTTGTCCAGTCTTTGCATAAAAGGAAAGTTCAGGGCTTGTTTCAGGTCTTTGTTCAAGTAGTCTGTCAGGCTGGATCATCTCAGCTAGCCATCTCAAAATTGTCCTAAGTAGTTTGTAGTCCAAAGCAGATCTTTCCGTGGTGTTAATCAGCTTAATGGCTTTACCATAGTCCTTTTGAAGATTTCAAAGTCACTGTTAGGCATGGTCATGGTTCCATGCAGACTTTTTTTTTTTTTGCCTCCTCTGTGGTTTGGAGCAATCACAGTCTGATAAATGTCTGTCTCTCGGAACCATGAACATTCTTCCCTAGAACAGAAAATCTTCACAACAATTTCTCCCCACCAAAATTTGTCTTGCCAAACTTTTCCAAACTGACCTTTGCCGATGCTTTCTTGTAAAACGATGGTCCTGGCAATTCTTCTCTGAACCAGCAGCAGTAAACCCTTCATCCCTGGTAGCAGCATCACCGCAGTCACCAACACGATGAGAAGGAGCTGGCAACGTGGAGCAATAGCCACTGCTTCCATGGTCCTACCACTGTTTGTGGTTCATTCCAGGCCAAAGCTTCTCCCAAGCCTCCTAGGCCGGCCTCAAACTCAGGATCCTCCTGCCTCTGTCTCCTTCAGCAAATCCTACCGGCGTGTGCCACCACAACCGGCTGAGTGTAACGTGGGCCTGGGCTGGGGCTCACAAGGCCACAGGAAAACAGCTTTTTCATGAATTCGTAACACGAACGTTGGGCGCCAGATGTAGCAGGATTCTTAAAGGTTCTTATTAATAAAATCAAACCCGAGGCCAGTTATTGGGGTGAATACTGGAAGGTCAGAGAGACAGAACAAGCCACAGCTATCTCACCTCACCAGATCCACAGCTGATCTTGTCTCCTCAGACTGGAGGCCTCTGAGTCCTCATCTGGAATGGGTCTCAGTTGAACTGCTGCTCGAAAGCCTGAAGCTTAACCAGCCACATGCTTAACCAGCCAAATGCTTCTAGTTTCTGGTCCTCACGCCTTATATATCTTTCTGCTTTCTACCACCACTCCCTGGGATTAAAGGCTGGCTTTCTGGGATTAAAGGTGTGTGTCACCATGCTTGGCTATTTCCAATGTGGCCTTGAACTTACAGAGATCACAGGGATTTCTATCTCTGGAATGCTAGGATTAAAGGTGTGAGTACCACCATTTTCTAGCCTTTGTATTTAGAGGCTGTCTGTTCTCTGACCCCAGATAAATTTATTAGAGTACACAATATTTTGGGGAACACAATACCACCACACAGTCTATAAAACATTTGGCCAGGAGTTTTTGAAACTGAGTCATCAAAACAAGAGAAGTTGCCATAGCCAAAGATGCATAATGAAATGAGATTCAGAGACGGGAAACACACACACACACACACACACACACACACACACACACACACACAGGTATGCACACAGGCACACTCACGATTAGGTTTATTCACATTGTCAGGATCAACATTATTTCCTTCTTTATTAAGGCTGAATAGTATTCATTGGGTATGTATACCACATTTTCTTTAGCCATTCATGTGCCGATGGACATTTAGTTCCTGACCTTCATCCCTCCTTGTGTCTTTTCAAAGCTGCTATCTGAAACTACTATAAGTCTGGACTACGTGGAGCCATATCCTTGCCTTGGAATTGTCCTTATTGAAAGACTTTAATCCCGAATAAGACTTGTTTCATGGAGAGAGTAGAAAGTAGTTTAAAATGGAATTTTAATCACATAGAGGAATTTTTAAAGCATTTCATTTCAGCCTTCACCCTCTCCTCATGTTGTCCCCTACCACCTTAGGTTCCCTCTTAGTGAGAACGCACCTGGTTCCATCACTATAGCAACTAGCAGCTAGGACCAATTAAGTTATAGCTGTGTAATTAGATACCTAAGTTGCTCATAGAGCCCGGAATACTGAGTTGAAGAGACAAGCTGGCAGGAGGGAGGATGAGGCACATCTTAACTAGAGAGAAGAGCCAGCCTCTACCTTCACTCCTTAGGAGCCACAGACTTAGGAGTTAACATCATGGCATTTGTCTTCAAACATTATGCCAAGTGGGGCTACTAGGCCCTTTTGAGGAGATACATGGGGGAATCTCTTCTCAACATTGTACTCTCAGCACACGAGTGTGAGCAGATTTTCCCAGCATTTTATTTATAGAACTATGTGCACAGTGCTAAAGCTTCGTCAGAGCCCATGGTCTATGCTCTTACTGCTGGTTACTGCTCCAGATAGAGAGTTGTTATTAATCAGCAGTAGTCCTAAGAATTGCTCACTACTCTCGCTGGAACATGTTCTGCCAGCTGGGATGGTGTTTTCTTTGGCCCGGGACTCAGTTTTCTCATTTGTACTGATTAAGATTCTAAGAACCTACTAATGGAAGTTTGCTGCTTTACCTTGTACCATGCCAAAGCATACATGTTAACCAAAGCCATGTCCCTTTTTAGGTAAAGCAGTTTAGGGTGAATAACAGAGAGATGATTACATAGTGAAACTGAGAGACCATAGAAATATGACTTTATGCAGGTATGTTTTATCAAATGTAAGTAAAGGATGATTTCTTTCTTTTGTTGTTACATATAATTCCCTTGTAGAAAACTAAGGAGAGATATAATTCAATATAATTCACTGACTTGAAGAGTACAATTAAATTGAGTATATTCATGGATCTTTGTGACTCCCTCTATCTTCCTTCAATCCACCCAGTCATAAGCAAATTGTAATCTACATTCTCAGTGAATTTTCTCATTTGAGACATTTTACAGAAACTAAATCATACAATGTGTTCTTTAGTGACATGTTTATTTTACATAGTATGTTTCCAAGGTTCATTCATGCTGTGGCATATGTCTTTTACTTGTTTGCTTTTACATTCTTCTTTGTTTTTTATTTTTAAGTTAATTTTCAGCTATCATACAAAGAAATACTTTTCAGTGTAAAGTTTTCATACACAGAAATTATTATACTCCATTTTTGTTTGCCTTTTCACTATCCTCATCTATATCACTTCACCCAGTTTTTGCTGGTACCCCTTCTCTGTAGTGGGTAGCCGTTCCAGCTTTGGTCTGGAAGTTCCAACCCCCATTGAGGCTTCGGTAACTATCACACCTACAAGGCGGGGCCAAGGGAGGGCCCTGAAGACCCAAGATCCGGATGCACGGTGCTCTCTTGTTTCCTGGACCTGGACTCTAGAAGTAGACCAAGGGGAGTTCTCTAGAGAACACTGCTGGACTGCATTGCGTCTTTTCCAGAACCCGCCACCTACCTATCCCTTCATTTGTAAGTCACCCACTAAATAAATCTTCCTTTTAACTATGTGGAGTGGGCTTAATAATTTCACCAATACTTCTCCTCCCAAATAATCTACCCTTCTGCTTTTGTGTTACTACTTCCTCGTGTTCTCCCTTCTTTTAGACCTCTTCCTCTCCTCTCATAGTTCTTTTTTTAAATTTTATATCATTGTCTGACCCAGGTGTGAGCCCTGCAAGTAGCACAAAAGTCATGAAAGTAACCAACCACTTTTCCATTAGATTTAAGACATGATTCACAAGATGAAACCTGTATCTGACACCATTTTTGGTCCAAAAACCTATAGTCAGACTGGTCATAGACCATAGAGGAAAACCCATTACTATTATTCTGTTAAATGGACATGGTAGTAAACCAACTCCTAATGGCTTTTCACTATACAACTCTCAACCCTCATCAAAGAAGCTCCTATTTGCAGTAAATGGCAATTCACAGCAAGTCCCACAAAAATAGGCTGTGGAATGTTCAACCCTAAACAAGACATCTGTATCACACCCCTTTCTCCTAAGGCTCAGCATCATTGTGGAAGCCCTCTTCCAGAGGCCAGAAAGAGTGTAAGAACCAGAGGTGGTCAGTGACCACAAGGACCGTGTATGCAGTTCATCAGCCCATTTATTGACTTATGGAGTTTCCTGGGATTTAATTTGTGGAGTTGTTTATATATTATAGATATATTTAACAATCCTTTGTTAGATGTATAGTAGGGAATTTTTTCTCTCATTCTGTAGGTTGTCTCCTCATCCTAATGATGCTTTCTTTGCTGTTCAGAAGCTTTTTAATTTCTAGCAGTCCCACTAGTCAATTCTTCGTTTCTTTGATTCTCTTCATTTGCAGTATAGAATTTTACTGTATGAACATTTTGGCTCTCATCATTTAATGAACATTTGGTGCATTTCCACTTTGGATCTTTCATGAACAATGCTGCTATAAATATTTGTGTGTAAGCTTTTGTATAGACATTTTCAATTCCTTGTTGGGGCTAAATCTAGGATAGGCTTATTAGGTTACGTGTACTTTTATGTTTAACTTTTTGAAGAACTGCCAAACTGTTCTGAACAACAGGACTTAAGAGTCTTACCAGCAGTGAATGTGGTCAAGTTCCTCAATTTCTATGACAACACTTGTACTTTTCTCTTGTTACCATTGCATTGGATGTCAAGAGGTATCTCATTGTGGTTTTGATTTGCATGTCCTTGACGGTAAATGGCTTGCAGCAGCTTCTCACATATTTATCAGCCATTTGTTTATCTTTGAAGAAATGTCTATTCAGATACTCTGTCCATTTATTAATTGGATATTTGTTTTTTAAGTATTGGCACACAATTTTATTTCCACCTACAAACCGCTCATTAAAGTGTATGGTTTTCAAAGAAATGTGTCCCATTTTGAGATGGCATTTTCAAAGTTAAGGGACCAGATTTATTCATTTGAATGTGAATATATGGTTTTCCCATGATTTATATATTTTTATTATTCTGTGTGCATGTACATATATATGAACATGATATGGGGAGGGAGTGTATATGTGCCATGGTGTATGTATACCAGAGGACAACTTTATGGGATCAGTTCTTTCCTTCCACCTTTACATGGTTTCCAAGAATCGAACTCAGATGGTCAGGCTTGTATAGCAAGGACCTTCATCTGCTGAGCCATCTTGCTGGCATTGAGTATTTTCAGCATTCCTGCTGAAACTTATTTGATGTGTAGACAAGGATTTATTTCTGGGCTCTCTGCTCTGTTTCACACTATTTTGATTACTGTGGCTTTGTGATACATTTTAAATCAGTAAGTGCGAGATGTCTAAGTTCTTCAAAACTCTTTTAGTCATTTGAAATTTTGTATGAATTTTATTAGAGATCTGTCTATTTCTGGGAAAATATCATAAGGATTTTGGTAGGAATTGCATTGTATCTGAAATCTGTGGGTGTTTGGGGGGCAGTATAGACCTCTTAACAACATTACTTCTTCCACTTCATGAAAATGAAATGGGAAAAGTTTATGTTTATTTATGTCTTCAGATTTCTTTCAAAGCAGTTTTTCAGCTTTCAATATACATGTCTTTCATTGGACTGGGTATATAACTCAGTGGTAGGTTCCTTGTCCAGATGTGTGAGGCTCTATTTTCAATCTCCAGTACCTGAAGAAAAATTGATTTGAATTTGAGATGAAACGTGACAGGGAGGAAAGCTGGTAGATTGCTTGCCTAACATGCGCATAGCTCTAGATTCCATCCTTGACAACAAATAAAGTGAGACTAGAAGTGCGCATGCACAATTCCAGCACTCAGGACCTGGAGAGCAAAGGATTATGGGTTCAGCATCATCTTTAGCTTGAGGCCAGCTAGGGCTAGAAACCCTGCCTCTACAGGCTATTGCTATTGCCCTTTGTGCCTTCCAAAAAATGGGAAGGAAGGAAGGGAAGGGAGGGAGGGAGGGAGGGAAGGAAGAAAGAAACAAAGAAAGAGAGAGAGAGAGAGAGAGAGAGAGAGAGAGAGAGAGAGAGAGAGAGAGAGAGAGAGAGACTATTGTTGGAGACACATTTCGTAAACAGGATTTAAGGAAATCAACCTGGATCTGACATAGAGGCCTCCTCCTAGAGGACTAGCTCTCTCAATTTCAACAGGAGTTATTTAAACTGCCAATGGAGAAAAACAATCAATAGTCTTATCCAGCTGTAACACAACATATCACAACAATGGCTAGCATGGAAAGATATTCTAAAGGTGCAATAGTAGCACTAATATCCTGGGATAATCAACCATCACTTGATTATACTTAAGGCCCCCTTGATAGGAGGGAATTCATGCTTGGCACTGTAAAATTAGTTAACTACTTGTGGTTGGTGAGATCATAGACCCGAGAGGAGGACCTACTGCTGCCAGGTTCCTAAACCAGTATAATCTCTAACTGCATTCTAAATACTTCTCCTTAAATTCTTTTTGAAGCAGATGACAATCATTGCAGGAAGTCACAACTGGTCAAATATTAACTGACTCTGAGATGTCCACCCCAAATGAATAAATTTATAACAAAACCCCGACACTTAAGGTTCAAGGAACATTGTGGAAGAGGGGATGATTGTAAGAGACAGAGGACAAAAACAGTTACAGTGTGATAGTCTCCTCTGAAAACAAACAAACAAGAGGACAGTAAGTGTGGAGGGTAAAGGAGAGGGTGGATCTGGGAGGAGTTGGGGTGATGAATATGCTCAAAATCCATTGTATGAAATCCTCTAAGAGTTAATAAACATATATTTTAAAGTATAATTTGATTTATTACTAAGTATTTCATTCTTTTTGACATTATTCATAGAGTTGTTTTTCTTAATTTCCTTTGGGTTATTCATTGTTAATATAGAGAAATATAACTGACAGTCTATTCTACACTAACTACTTTTATTAGCATATATTATGCAAAGTAATGGATTTCATTGACATTTTCATACATGTATGTACTGTAACTGGCTTTTGTGTGTTGATTTTGCATTTTTCCTCCTTTGTTAAATTCATTTATTAGAGCTAACAGATTCTTTTTGGTGTGGAATATTTACATTTTTTGACATGGAAGAGTATGTCAACTGCAAACACAGGTAGTTTTATTTCTTCCTTTCCAACTTTCATGTCTTTTTTTTCTTACCTAGTTACTCTGGCTAAGGCTTCTAATAACAAAGATATCTTGAGAAAAAAAGCTTTCAGAATTTAACCATTGAGTATATATTTTTCATTATGTTGATGTAGTTTTCTTCTGTTCCTAGTTTGTTGAGGGTTTTTAGTCCCTAAGTCTACTGAATTCCATAAAATTCTTTTTCTGTGAAATTTGAGATGATTATGTTTGCCCATCCATTTTAGTAAGGTGGAGTAGGGACTAAATTTCATTCTGGGATCACTCTTGCACTCGATGAATAAACCTTATCTCGGCATGGTGTATAAGCTTTTTTGTTGAGTTAGCTTTGCTGATATTTTGTTTACAATTGTTTTTAGAGAAATGGGGTCCATTTGGTTCATAAATTCAGGTTATAGTCCATCAGTGAGAGTAAGGAGAAGTGGGAACTTGAAGCAGCTAGTCACTGAGAGAGAACAAATGCATGCATGCTTGCTTGTACTCAGCTCACTTTCTCCACTTTTAGAAAGGTCAGGCTTCCTGCCTAGGAAATGGTGCCGCCCACAGTGGGAGAATATTCCCACTTCATGTATAATCAGATAATCCTCCACAGACACACCCATAAGCCAACATGATCTGGACAATACCTCATTGAAATTCTCTTCCCAGATTATTCTAGATTATGTTGAAGATTTTTGTGTCAACATTCAGAAAAGATATTGGCCTGCAGTTTTCTTTCTGTGTAATTATCCTCTCTAGCTTTAATGTCAAGTGAATTTTGGCAACATAGAATGAAATAAGGATCATTTTCTCCTCAAGAATTTCTTGGAAAAGTTTGAGAATAGAGGTTTTTAAAAAACGAATTCACTAATAAGACCATCAGGTTCTGAGCTTTTCTTTGTCAAGAGTCTGTTGATTACTGAGGCAGTGTCCTTACTACTTACAGTTCTTTTTCAGATTTTCTGTATGTTCATGATTCAGTCACAGCAGGTTTTCTAGGAATTTGTCCTTTTACAGAGTTTATCCAACTAAGTGTTGTATTAGTGTTCTCTAAAGGAACAGAACTGGACGCGCGCGTGCACGCACACACACGATTTATTAGAATGGCTTACAGGCTATGGTCCAGGTTGTCCAACAATGGTGGAAAGGCTAAGGATCCAGGAGTTGTTCAGTTCATGAGACTAGATGTTTCAGTAGTCTCAATCTGATGATGGTAGAGTCCCAGGGAATACCTACAGAGCTGCAGGCCTTCAGGCTACATTGGAATCCTGAATAAGCAGGTTCGAATTCCAGGAAAGGAGTGCCACAGCAACAGGACAGGTGAAGTTGCCAGTGAGAGTGAGGGCAAGCAGGCAACAAGCAATGGTTTCCTTCTTCCATGTCCTTTTATACAGGCGCCATCAGAAGGTGTGGCCCAGATTTAGGGTGGGTCTTCCTACACCAAGTGATGCAATTAAGAAAATCCTCCAGCAGGGCGTTGGTGGCGCACGCCTTTAATCCCAGCACTCGGGAGGCAGAGCCAGGCGGATCTCTGTGAGTTCGAGGCCAGCCTGGGCTACCAAGTGAGCTCCAGGAAAGGCGCAAAGCTACACAGAGAAACCCTGTCTCGAAAAACCAAAAAAAAAAAAAAAAAAAAAAAGAAAGAAAATCCTCCCACACCAGGCAGTGGTGGCGCACACCTTTAATCCCAGCACTCGGGAGGCAGAGGCAGGTGGATCTCTGTGAGTTCGAGGCCAGCCTGGTCTACAAAGTGAGTTCCAAGACAGGCCGCAAAAGCTACACAGAGAAATCCTGTCTCGAAGAACAAAACAAAGCAAAAAAAATCCCCCGCTAGTATGCCCAGTTGCTAGGTTTTTGGCTGATTCTAGATGTAGTCAAGTTAACAACCAAGATTAGCCACCACACATGTTATATGATTATTCACAGTACTACCCCATAATCTATTTTTGTTTTCACTAAATTGGTAATAAATCTCTTTCATTTATAATTTTAAATATTTATGTGTTCTCTCATCTCTCTTATGACTCAATACAGCTTTTTAAATTCTGTTGTTATTTTTGAAGAGCTTACTCTTGCTTTAATTTTCCTATTGTTTTTGTTGTTTTCATTGTATTGGCCACTACTCTATTATTTTTATTTCATTCTGTCTACTGAATTTTAAATGAGTTAATTCTTCTATTTGTAATTCCACGAAGTATAAAATTGGATTGTTGGTTTAAGAAAAAATTGTTGAGACAGGGTCTCATGTATCCCAGGCTAATCTTTTTTGTGTGTGTGACAGGGTTTCTCTGTGTAGCCTTGGCTATCCTGGAATTCGCTCTATAGACCAAGCTGGTCTTGAACTCAGAGATCTGCCTACCTCTGCCTCCTGAGTGTTGGGATTAAAGGCGTGTGCTACCACTGCGTGGCCCAGGCTAGTCTTCAGTTCATCATAAAGCTGAAGATGATTCTGAACTTGTGATCCTCTTGCCTCCACCTCCCAATTGCTGGAATTACAGGGATTGTACTACCATGTATGATTTATGCAGTGCTGGGAACTAAAACCTGGGTGTCATGCATGCTAAACAAGCACATTAGCATCTGAGATTCAGTCCAACCCCAAGAAACTTCTTTTAATATAAAAAAAAATCTGACCTGTTATTATTATTTCCAGGAGGTTTTGTACGTTTTGTATCATGTTCACCTTTTTTCAATATTTATCCTAATTTCTCTATTGATTTCTTTTTTGATCCATTGGTTCTTTAAGACTATGTTCTTTAATTTCTACATTTGTTAATTTTCCAGATAATGTTTCATGATTATATGATTACAAAAGATTCTTCATAGCTACTAGGTGTGGTTGTCTATGTCTATAATCCAGCACTCAGGAGGCTGAGGCAGGAGGATTGTGAGTTCAAAGCCAACGTGAACTAATAGTGAGTTAAAACTTCACTGAGATACATGGTGATGCTGTCTTCCTTCCCTTGAAAATAACAAGCCTGGTTGGTATGTTGGTGCATGCCTGATATCCCAGCACTCAGGAGGCTGAGGCAGGCAGACTGTGACATGTCCATTGCCAGTACACAGCGAGTGTCAGGCCAGCCCAGACTTCATAGCAAGACCCTGTTTCAGGAAAATGACAGAGGGGGGAGAGAGAGCATAGAGACAGAGAGCGAGACAGAGAGAGGGAGAGAGGGAGAGGGAGAGAGAGAGAGAGAGAGAGAGAGAGAGAGAGAGAGAGAGAGAGAGAGAGAGAGAGAACAAGGGATTAGAACATCTTTGCCAAAACTGGTGGAAGAAGGATATAAACATGTGACCAGGTTTAGTACTCAGCTTGCTAGTTGAAGAAGAAGATGGAAAATACACAGAAGTTCCCAAAGATACAGGTTCTCCAACTACAATCATTGCCTCATACCTCAGAAGAACCACAAGTCTTTTTGGTTCCTGTTAGGTGACACTATGATTCCATTGTAAAGCCCCACTGCTCTCAGCCTTATGGAAACAAATACACTGGATCACAGCCAGTGTCTCCCATCTGGATCTTGGGAGATAGTCCCAGAAAACCATGTTAACCTGGATAGTGTGAGACACGCAAGATTACAGAATCAATCCACCCAGCTCCTTTTTCCACTCCTATTGCATCTTGGTCCCCAGAAGCCACAGCCACACCATCCTATCCTTGGCCAATGAGGCTGGGATATTGATTTTTGGACAAGATACTGTTGTGGGCATACTCACTGAAATCTTCATGAGCAGCAGTACCATGAACTGCATCTAGTAAATAAATTGTGTAAAGATAAAATAGATGCAATATTTAATATGAAACATTAAATTATCTTAATTTTAAATTACTGTTTCATTGTCTTCATTTTAAATTTGTTTTTGTCTTCATTTTAAATTTGAGTTTATCATTGTAGAAAGAAGTGATGATAGATTACAACTAATAAAGCCAAATTGGCTCATTTTATAATAGTTCAGAATGTGTGACATATTGCAAAATCAATTTTTTCATAGAACTCCATCACATTGTGTTCAAATTACAGGTGAGCCTAAAAAAAATCTGCTAATTTAGCCTCAGGGCCTATTTTTATAATACTATTCTAGATATATACCTACAAGTTAATATGCACCCAAGTTTATCTTGTTTAGCAGTAAAGAAATCATCATCACATTAGGGCTTGTGGCAATATTACTGGATATGTAGTGTATATAAAGTCAAATATGTTCTCCCTCCCTGTAAAGTGAAAGGAAGAATAAAACAATGAATTATTTCAATCTTGTATAGCTTAATATATGGTCTGTGTTGGAGACTGTTCTATGTGAAATTGGAAAAATTATGTATTCTGCTGTTTATGCATAGAGTAGTTTATGTCCATTAGTTTCAACTGGCCTGTAAAATTGCTTAATTCCTCTTTTGTTTTCTTGCTGTTTGCTTTATATACATTGGAACTCTCATGTTAATGCATGTATATTTTATAAATATTTTATGTTCCTGGTGAATTGGTCCTTTTACCAATATACAATGTCTTTTTTTCGTTGTCTCTTGTAAGGTTGTGACTTAAAGTCTGTATTTTTTCTGATATCAGTATAGCTAACTCAGCTCTTTGAATGGATAGCTTGTCTTCAGTCTCTCTCTCTCTCTCTCTCTCTCTCTCTCTCTCTCTCTCTCTCTCTCTCTCTCTCTCTCTCCTTCCCTCCCTCCCTCTCCCCCACCCTCCCTCCTAGTGGCTGTTGACTTTTACAATGCATCTTCAATTCAGTTCAATCTTACAATTTTCTTAAATTATGCTTGCAACTCTTCATTATATTTTTTTCTTTCTGAACCTCAGGTTCAACAACTTTAAATATCTTGTCTTGAACATTGTGATTTCTCTCTGTTTGAATCTGCTGTTGAACATCTTTACTGAAAATTTTGATTAACTTTGGAATTTCTATGTGGTTCCATTTTATAAGTTTTATATCTTTGCTTACAATTGTATTTTGTTTATTGTATCCTTGTTGATTTCTTTTCGTTCTTCAGCTTTGTTTTCTTTGAACTCGGTGTGCATATTTAAGACAATAATTTGAAAGTTAGGACAATCATTTGAAGGTGTACTGAATTACTTTGCCATTGCTGTGATAGAACAACATACGAGAGAAAACATTTAGTCAGGCTTTTAGGTTTTCCAGGTGTTAGCGCCCATGATGATGGAGCAACCGCATGGATGCAGGAACAGCTGAAAGCTCACATCTGCATTTGCAAGCAGGAGGCAGAAAGAGCACACTAGGGATAGCGTGAGTCTTTTGAAACCCTAGTTACCACCCAGTGACACACGTGCCCCAGCAAATCATACTTAATCAACCCCAAACAGCTACCAAGCATGGACCAGTGTTCAAGTGTTTAATACTTATGGGGAACATCTCATTCAAACCATCACAGTGCTACAAAGGCTCTGTTTCTTCAGGAACATTATTTTTCTTCCTCTTCTTTCTCTCCTCCCCCCCCCCCCCCCGCCCTTTTCAAATATAGAGTCTCACTATGTAGCCCTGGCTGGCCTCAAATTCAAAATCCTCCTGTCTAAGCCTCCTGAGTGCCGATTCATTTTTCTTCCTTTGAACTCGGTACATCTTGTGCTTCTCCATCTTGTATCTGTCACACATTGTATATTTAGAAAAGTAGCTATAGTTTTAGATTTTGTAAACTAGCTCTGCGCCTGAGAAGATCCTCAGCATGCCAATTAACAGTGTGTGTTGTGAGCCTTGGAATCAGTCCCCAATGAGGCTTGAAGTCTGTTCTTTTCTGAGTATGTATGTTGCCTAGATCTGTGCATGTACTTTTGAAATATTCCCCTATACATAGCTTATTTCAAATAGATCAATTTCCAGGTATCTTACTTTAGCTTCTTGGGGCTGTAGATTTTCTATTCTATTATTCTACCCATAATCTTGCCCTGGGCACAGGTGCCCTGAGTCCCCCTGAACCTTTCAAACACTTTATGGCTTTTATCAGACTAGGAATTGAGTTATCCTAGTGTTCTCCATCTGAGCCCTTCAATAAAAGAGGCCAGTCCTTCAGGCAGACTTCCAGACAGGGGAGAGTGCTATAACACGGTCTCATCTCTCTGGGCTGCTGTCTCCTCCAGTCTGTCCCATGTTGTGTGAGATAGGGGTTGGGGAAACAATCAGCAAAAGTGACATGGAAATTCCTTCTGTTCTGAATTGGACATTTTAATTTTGGGGAGCATTGACCTTGTTGTTGTCAATCTTGGACTATTTTCCAGGGATCTTACAAAGTTATTTTATTAATTGCCTGGATTAAAAAATATTTCCATGGAGAAATGAGAAATAGAAATATTTCTATTCTATTGCTGCCACCACTATTAATTATTTTCTCTGTGTAATATTTTGGTATCAAACTTGCAGCTGCTTCATAAAATGAATTAGGAGAACTTCTATTCTATCTTAGGAAAATTATTATTACTTAAGAGCTAGTTGATAAGATTTTGTAGAGAGAGGTTAGTAGTAGCATGCAAAGTCCTATTTCAACCACCAGGAGACAAGGAGGGAGGGAGGGAGGGAGGGAGGGAGGCAAAGAGTGAGAGAGAAAAGAGCTTTTTTTTTTGCATGTTTAAAATATTCAGCTATAAAATGATCCACACCGGAAGCATTTTGCCAGAGGTAATCCTTAGAAAATGTTTATACTTTAAATTATCTCAGCACTGTGTTTCTTGATAAGTTGTCGTTTTAAATGATATACATGATATATTTATCTAAGAAGCTTTCTCTTTCAAAACAAAGTCCCAATGCTTTTTTAAAAAATATGTTTTTAAGATGGGTGGTGGTGATGCATGCCTTTAATCCCAGCACTCGGGAGGCAGAGGCAGGCAGATCTCTGTGAATTTGAGGCCAGCCTGGTCTACAGAGTGAGTTCTAGGACAGCAAAGCTACATAGAGAAACCATTTCTTGAGAAACAAAAACCGTGTGTGTGTGTGTGTGTGTGTGTGTGTGTGTGTGTGTGTGTGTGTGTGTAATTGAAATAGTTACATCACTTTTCCCTCCCTTTCTTCACTCCAACCCCTACCAGATATATGTCCTGCTGAGTCTGTTTTTGTTGTTTGTGTGTATATGGTTTCAAGGCTGACCACTCTGCATTGGACAACCAATAATGGGGCTCATCCTTGAGAGAGGATAATTCTCCTTCTCCCAGTCATCAGTTGTCCATAGTTTTTCATCTAAGAGTGGGAGCTAGCAAAAATTTTCCCCTTCCACATTAGCACATCCATTGTTATTACCATTGTTCTGGTATTGTTTACGTCGCCATGTCAAGGAGAGATTGTTTGATTTCCTGGTATTCTGACTTTTACAATCTTTCCACCCCCTCTTCTGAGATATTTTCTGAGCCATAGATGCAGAGGCTGTGGTGTGTGCATTGGGACTGGGCTCCCCATGATCTGTTGTGTCCAGTTGTGGTTTTCTGTGATGATTCCTGTGATGGATCCATTTACTGTAAAGATAGAGTATTTAAAGATAGAGGGGTGGTAGTTACACTTATCTGTGGGTATAAGGATAAGGTTTAGAATGCAAGAAGGGGTTATGCTGCCCTAGCAAAGTGGTGGCAGTAGATTCTTTGCTAAGGTCCATGACCTCACTAGCTCTGGCTAGGTTTCTAGACTCAGACATGGTTTCCTTCCTGTTGAGTGAGTGAACCTTAAGTCCAATTAGACAGTTGTTGGTCGCCACTGACATGTGAGTGCCACTTATTGCATCTTTTGCCATGTTGGTCATTGTCATGGTTGGTAGGTGTTGCAGCTGGGGAGGGCTGTTTAATTCCTGCTCTCCCTCGGCAGCTTGCATAGTGTTATCTGGGACCATGGGAACTAGACCACAGGAAATAGGGTTTCAAGTCAGATCCAGTTTGAATCATCGAAGTCCTATGTCCTAAGTGTGTGGTGTCTTTGGCTATAGGGGTTCACCCTCAACTCCTGAGAATAATCAGGGGCCACATATATAATTATATTATTTTGGGAGTAATACTTATTATTATTATTATTATTATTATTATTATTATTATATATTATTATTTGGGAGTCATACAACCAAATACTACATATTTTGGTTGGACTACCTGACCAACCATTTGAAAGGTTTCTCATGCCTTCTACTAGGGTTTTTGTTAGTCTATGGTTCTTGTGGGGAGCAATGTCAGCCCAAAGGGCTTAACTTAAATTTGTGTGTATATGTATGTATATATTATATATTACATAGATATGTATATTCACCTTAATTCCCTACTACATTCTAAATCTTTTCCCTATACCCACTCCTCTTCAAAGAGCCTCTCTTTACAGCAAATGGAGACCCACAGCAAAAAAATTCTTCTAAACCTTTTACTATGCTTTATTACTTCTGTAATGATATAATATATTAAAATAGAAGAATATTTAGCAATATCTTATCAGTGTTTCTTTGCTCTGGGTGAAAGATTTAGTGAGCATTGATTTACAGTATAAACTGTCAGTGGAATTTGTCATCGTTTTCAATACTTGGGGAGGTTTTGGAGGAGTGTTTGTATATGTGTTGTGCATTCACATGGAGGCCATAAGTTGGCCTCAGGTGCTGTCCTTCTTGGTTTTGTGAAAATTTTAGTTTTTGTTCTATTTTGTTTGGAGATGGGATTTATCACTGGCCCAGAGCTCAACAAATATGTTAGACTGGTTGGTCAGAACTGGAATCTCTTAGTCTCAGACTCCCCAGTGTTGGGATTACCAATGCTTGTCATTATACCTGACTTTTTTGTTTATGTGGGTCTGGGGACCCAACTCAAGTCTTCATTATTTCATAGCAAACACTTTACTAAGCTATACCTCTAAATAGGTAATGTGTTTATATATTTCATGCCATTAAAATTAATTTTGTAACAATGTCAGCAGACAGTCTAGGAGACCATGGAATCCTTTGTATTATTCAGGGCTTACAATATGCTCTGTGCTTCTTAGCAGTTTATATGTTATAGTGCATTTTACTTTCATAATGACCACATGAAATCTTATTTCCCTAAAACTTTTTCAATGAAAAAGAAACTGAAGCAAAGATATGAGAAACAACTCATTTTACAGCCAGCTAGCAAAGAGTTGAACCAGACCTTGAGTTTAGGAAGTCTGATTTCACAGTCTGTGATCTTAGCCACCACACCACCTTATACATTGGAGAATCCCAAACTGGTCAGGTGGAAAGCACCAATAGAAAACTAGAAAACACTTTAAATTTGGGACATTTGAGTACATTAAACTTTGATATTCTTCATAAAATTGCTATTTACAGTAACATGAAAAATAAAAATAGCATAGTAGAGACATGAATGGAAGATATAAATGGAATATTCAGAGGGATAGCTAACAATAAGTGATGTGAAAAAGCCATATGGAAACATACCATTTTATAAGCTTTTTCTGTTTTCTTTTTCTATTTTCATATAAAAGAGTTTTAACTGGACTTATCCTACACGGGGGGATAATGCTCCTTCCCGAAGCCATGGGTTGCCATAGAAAAAGCCCAGTGCCAGGTGAGTTACACCTTCACTCGAGCTGTTGGTCAAGGGTGCCTGGAGACTCCATATCAATACAGGCTATTGCCGTTGTTCTTGGGTGCCAACTGAAACTTGATAGCAAGACACTACTGCTGAAGATACCACACATTTTGGTCACAGGACATGGAGAGATCAAAATGGCACTGATCAGGAAGCTTCCATACTGTTGGCTAGCTTTCATATTCCAGAAGGTTTCTATGGAGGCTGCTGTGAGAGAATAGGCATCATCAGTCTTTCCCAGCTGCGAACCACAATAATGATCAGCAAGGAAACATGTGCCCTTGGGTGCAATAGTGAGACAAATTTTATGGGAGTGTGATAGATTCAATGAGAATGTCCTCCATAGACTAACTTGGTCCTGGGTTGGTGGTGCTGTTTGGGTAAGTTTAGGAAGTGTGGCCTTGATGGAGGAAGTATGTTACTGCGGGTAGGCTTTGAGGTTTTAAAGCTTTGTGCCATTCTGGGTTCTCTTGAGGAGTTAGGGGGAGGCATAGGGGGTGAATATGCTCAAAATGCATGTAAAACAATGTGATAGTGAAACAGACACACACATATAATAGATTTATAAATCAAAAATCATATTTTTAGAAATCTTTTACATAAGCATATACATGTACACAAAGATATAGTTTTGGTGTTCCACTGATTTGTAAATGCAAAATAAGACATAAATAACCAAACACTCATCAATCGGGGACTGATTAAATTACAGTCAAATAAAATGATGGCACACTATGCATAGGACCTCTCTAAAACTACACTTTAAAGGCTCTACACTAGACCATTAGTTGCAAACAGCAAAATGTATATAGGACAGTATGCATATTAAGGTCATATGTAAAACTTTTTTCATTTGTGTGCTATCTGTTTGTCTCTAACTGACCATAATGTGTTTAGGAGTTCTGCCATGGTTTAAGTCAGTTTCTCAGCCTTAAGTATTACTTAGTTATCTTTCTTGTGCATGAAATATAGTAATCAGGCCAACCTTATGTTTGGATTACTAAGTATCAGTGAAACAATATGAAAATTAGTAGCGTAATATGTCACACAAAGTAGTCCCTTCATAAAACTTCTATCCAAATTTTCATAGAAAAACAGGAACAAAAAATATCTTCCTACCCTACCTGGCATTCAAGAATTCTATTATAGGTTCCTTCTAAGTCAATGACTGGATAGACTCTGAGTTCTGAACATGGGAAAACTTTATCCTCTGGCTTGTTTCTCAAAAATTTCTCTAATAAATATTCTTTCCTTCCTGTTTGAGGCTGAGTACTTACATTCAAGTCTTTTCCTTTCCTACCTTAGGTCCTAAGTCACTGGCTATTGAAAATTTAAAAACATTTATCTTGGAATATTTGTTTCACCCATACATAGCGCTCCCTCGAACCCTTTCAGGCTCCTTCCTTGTTGTTTTCACTAGAAGTGTGTAACACATGGACAAAGTACTATAGCAATAAGCACCCATACTAATCAGGAATGTGAGTTATTTACTGACACGGATTTTCAGTTCTGTATCATTTAGGTGGAATATGGAGCTTATGGAAAGAAAAAATTATCTTTTAGAAGAGGGCAAGTGTGTACTCAATCCTCTACCATAGTCATTGAGTCTTTGCACCTTGGTCCTCTGGGTCTTAAGTGGAGAGAGAGAGAGAGAGAGAGAGAGAGAGAGAGAGAGAGAGAGAGAGAGAGAGGGAGGGAGGGAGGGAGGGAGGGAGGGAGGAGGGAGGGAGAGAGAGAGAGAGAGAGAGAGAGAGAGAGAGAGAGAGAGAGAGAGAGAGAGAGAGAGAGATGGGTTATCTTACCATCACTAAGGTATAACCTCAAACTCTTTTCCACTGTCTAGAGAATTTACTTACAGACACAAAATGGGCATGCTCAATCATGCCCATCAGCCATACAAGGAAATGCACTGATATAATTGTCAGGAGCCCTGAACTCCAATTCCAGCTCTTCTAATAATCAAGAAGTTGAACAGGAGATAATCTCCCCCTTTCAGCTCATTCCTTGGTTAGGGATAGATGATATATATATATATATATATATATATATATATATATATATATATATATATATATGGAGAGAGAAAGAATGACATTTTCTTCAGCTATAAACAAGAATCAAATTGTGCCATCTGTAGAAAATAAGTACAACTGCACCATCGTATTAATTAACCTAAGCCAGACTCAAAAGGGCACATCTGCACATTTTTATACTGCATAGTTCCTCTCATTTGGCCATTGTTCTGGCTACTTTTTATGTCAACTTGACACAAGCTACAGTCCTCTGAGAGGAGGGAGTCTCGGATGATAAAATACCTCCTTAAGACTAGACTGTAGGCAAGCCTGTAGGGCCTTTTCTTAATTAGTGATTGATGGACCCAGCCCATAGTGGTTGCTACCACTCATGGGCCAATGGTCTTGGTTTCTATAAAGAAGCAGTCTGGGCAAGACACAAAGAGCATGCCAGTAATCAGCACTCCTCCAAGGACTCTGCATCAATGTCTGCCTCCAGGTTCCTGCTCTAAGTTCCTTCCCTGGCTTCCCTCAGTGATGGACTTAGAAAATGGAAGGTGAAATCAACCGTTTTCCCCAAGTTACTTTTGGTCATGGTGTTTTATCACTAAAAAGAAACCTTAACTAATACAGACATCCTAGATTTTATATACCATATACCATATCATGTAACATGAAAGCTGAAGTCAAACTGGGGGATGGAATAGGATTAGTGAAAAGTAAGAAGAGAGTGTAGGGAAAATATGGTCAAAGTACAATATGTTTGAATGAAAATGACGCTATGAAACCATCACTGTGTATAATCAATATGTGCCAATAAAAGAAAATATAAAAGACAATGGGGCACTTGGAAAGAACAATATTTCTAGCTGGGTATGCTGGCACATACCAGTTATACAAACAACTGGGAAGTGGAGGAATGAAGATAAGATGTTTGAGGTCATCCTGGTTAATAAAGGACTCTACGTCAAACAAAAACAACAGTAAAACCAAACAACCAATAAACACAAAGAACATGTTTCTACTGCAGAGCAGAAAGTGTCCCAGGAGGAAAACTGCTTTGGGGAGCAGACAGTAGGATTAGGAAGACCCTCTTGACCAGATGAGTGCCAGTTCTCTCTCACACACCAAGAGCATAATTGTAAGAGAGCTGATAAAGTTTTGTTCGCCCCAGGGACACATTGCGCATTGTCTCTGTGCGTGTGCAGATGCCTCTCCAACAGCACACTTTTGTAGTTGTGTCTGTGAAGCTCATAAAATTGCTTTTCCTGGCTTTCTCCATTGTGCACTCTCATTGGCCTCTATTGCAGGATGCAGCAAGAGTTTTCCTTAACAAACAGATCTGTGCTTCCTACAGAGACAGGCCTGGGTCACGAGCCCTACTCCCACACTCAGCCTCTCGGTAATGATGTGCGCACACACCCTGTGACCCCACAGCAGATGCTGCTTTCAATTGCAATTTCCTGGGAGATGTAGAGATCGAAAATGGAATTGCAGTTCCTCTAGGTGACAGAGGAGGGGCTTGTCTTCTTTCCCCAAGCTCCCCTCTTGTCTGCTAGTGAGCCTTTGGACACTCTGCAGAACAGAGGGCCATCCATGGGCCTCATTCTTGCAGCTGGCTGAGCACACACCTGAGGATCTGTGCGACAGGTTCCTCCATGAATTAATTCCCAGGGGCCAATCAGGTGACAAGAGTAAAACCCGTGTCAGGGACGTCCTTCCTAGGAGCATATACTGCACCAGCAAACACACACAAAGATGAGGTGTCATCCTCCTCTCTCAGCTGGAACCTTTGGTACTCACCTGAGACCACCTCTGTGTGGATGTGTGTGACCACATGGGTGTACTGTACGTCAGCTATAGCTTCTCACAGGGAGGCAGTTTTGTATGTCCCCTCCACCCCATCTCTCGTGTGTGTGTGTGTGTGTGTGTGTGTGTGTGTGTGTGTGTGTGTGTGTGTGTGTGTGTTTGACTGCTGGTGTCTTCCTCAGTCACTTTCCCCATATTGTTTGAGACTGGGTCTCTATTGAACCTGGAGCTTTCCGGTTCAACCAGACAGCTGGCCAGCAAGCCCCAGGGATTCTCTTGACTCTGCTTCCCCAGTGCAGGGTCAAAGATGAATTCAGCAGGCCCGGCTTTCATTTGGTGCTGGAGACTGAATTCAGGTTCTCAACCTTGGATAGTAAGCACTTTACCAACTGAGCCCTGTCTCAAGACTCTCTCTGGCATTTCTGAAACCAACACACAGTGGTGGACAAGGTTCATCTTCTCATCCATCCTCTGTCTGTCTCCTCTCAACTCTTTCTGCTGCTGCTGCTCCTCTTCCTCCTCCTCCTCTTCTCTTTTCTTCTCTTTTTCTGTCCTCTCTGCCTCCTTTCCTCCCCCCCCCATATCTTCACTTTTCTTTTCATTGTTCATTCCCTCACCAGCTCCAAACCTCCTCCAGGTATCCACTTTGGATTCTGCTCTACCATCTCACTGATCCAGATACCTGTCCTTGGCCTGGCACGGTGAAGGTTTCCGGGGTCACATCCCCTCTTTCCCTACAACATTTTCTTGGTCCACTCAGAAAGTCTCCTCACTCTGACCCAGCTCTCAAGAGTCTGCCAACAGGAAACATTCAAAGATCAGTATTAAAGTAATCCTGTAATCTTCCCTGCCCTTTCTACATACCAGCCGGTGTGTTACAGCGTCCCTCTAATTTCTCATCACTATTGGTTTTAACTCATTCTATGCTGCTTTTGAGCACAGCCACCATTCTCTCCCAGGATCCTTTTAGAGCCTTCCAGATCAGGGTGTGGTGGCTCATACCTGTAACTCCAGAATGTGGGAAGTGGACAACAGGATCAGGACTTCAAAGCCATCCCTGGCTACACAGTGAATTCAGAGCCAGCTTGGACTACATGAGTCCCTGTCTCAAAATTCAAATTAAAATAGGCTGTTGATGGAGGGGTGGGGAGGACAGTAGATGACATGAGATATTAAAATGAAGTGCAGGAATATTGGGGGCAAGAGGGCACAGCTGGGAAAATGAGAGTCAGAGATATGGGTGTTCTGAGTGAACAAGGCCAGATGAGAGTCAACCAAAGCAAAGCCTGCACGAAAATGCTGGAAGGAAAGCTGTGCTTTGTTAGCTTCTACATAGAACACACACACACATAAGGAAGTACAACATCCTGGTTAGAGTCACACAGTCTTTGTCTCTGCTCAGGCCCTAGGACAGTGCACAGAGTGCCTTGCTCCCATCATGTCCGATGACACCTAGGTGAGAGCATCTTCCCAAGGAACATTGTTTGAGAAGGGTGGGCATGTGCAGAGGGTTCTAACTGTAACTGTGCACCGCATACACACAACCCAGATGCTCAGTCAGGACACTCTGGGTCCACATCCAGCTTTGCCAGTAGCCTGGAGTCCAGTGTTGCAGATGTGATCCCCTGACTGTGGAATATTCCTTTGCCCCACAGCACACTGCAGAAAGGCTATCAGAACCCTGCAGATTAGCACCACATGTCCCCAGGCAAGGTGGCTCCAGGAAAACTCTGAAAATCATTTCCAGACACTGCTCAGGAAGGACCTCGTTCACAGGGAACTCCCAGGAGGGGACAGGGAGGAGGTTCTTCCTCCCATTTCTTCACTTCTCACCTCACTCTGAATGACCATTATCTCCTTCCAGAATGCAGAGTCCCTGAGAAACTTCTCATCCTGCCTTTCAAGTCACGCAGACTGTCTATAAAATCCAGTGATCCTTCCGTGCTCCCACAGTCACTCTTGGCCACGTGCCATTTCTGGGTCTGCATTAGCTGCACGGAAAGCTGTGTTCTGCCATGGAGGGCTCTGTGGCTGTAGGCAGGCCTCTTCCTTCGGGGTTTTATGACTCTGTTAAGTGAAGATCAAGACTATGCTGGCCTCAACTGGAGGCTTGATGGGAGCCAGCCAGTTCTAAGTGGTCAGGAACCCAGGAGTCCATGCGGTTTTGCTTCTTTTGTAGCATGCACTCAATTCCAGGCTCTTCACTCCCGAGCTTCAGTTTCCCAGGGACCAGCAGGACTGATAATTGAGGAGTCATAGAGTCCTCAGGTGAGGGTCTTGACCCCTCCCATGCCCATGTCTTTCTAAAACTCATACCATAGATCTGCAGTGGATACACAGAGCCTCTGTCATCCTCTGGATTTCTTCTTGGACTTGTCTTTTCGATCAATTCCCTCTGTGCTGGATGCTTTTGTACCCAGGTAAGCCTCCATTCCCCCTTGCCCTGGCCCTGTGGCCTGTGCTTATGGGCTTTTAATCACCAAAGGCTGTCAATTAGTGTAATTAACGATGTGTTCTCATCTTCAGCCTTGGCCTGTTTCATTTTCTGTCCCCCACCCCCCGCCCACCTTGGTTCTCTCCTATTTTAACTTAGTGAGGAGAGCTCCTGTCTGCATCACCATAGCAACCAGAGTTGAGGGCCAATTAAGCCATGACTGAGCCATTAGACGCCTAAGCTGATTAAAGAGTCCAAAATATTGGCCGAAAGGAGACAAACAAGGCCGGTCCTCGCTGCCGAGATGTGAGCGGCACAGCCGGTGAATGCTGACAATCCTTTGCAACCTGGGCTTCAAGCAGCTGAGCTGGGGGCCTGTGTGTCATCTCCATGCCTGTGTCCTAGGCCTCCAAGCCAGGAAAGGTCACCTCTTCTTTTCTCACAATGCCCCTTCTCAACAGTCCCCAAGCAGCCACTGGAGTCTGCAGTGTTGAACGACATTCAGCGGGACATACAGGGGCAGTCACACAGTTCACCCTGAGTCCTAATTATTGGTACCTCCCTCACCTTCCCCGTTACTCTGTGGAGTTTTCTCCAATGAAAGGCGCCTTTTCCAACTTGCTGGTCCCAAACATGTCCCCTGTTGCTCTGGTCTGTGTTTGTGCGTTTTTAATCCCACATGTATCAATTAGTGCAATTAAGACATTCAAATTATAATTGGACCCCCTTTCCTATGTGCCTAAGCCCCCCGCCCTAGTTTCCTGCTGCCTTTCATTTCATTTACTGAATAAAGCTCTTGCAGAATTGCCATAGCAACAGGCCACTGGGCAGATTAAGCCATTATGGGTCTGGACACTGACACTCAAAACTGATTATGGGTCTGGAAACTTGGATGGCTGAGCAAGAATCCTGGAATTTGGACAAGGTGGCTCTTAGCTGGAGAGCAGGGGCAGCTCAACAGCTCAGGACTTCATTCAAAGCCCAACTCCTGACTTCATCTTGACCCTGTTTGCTTTGGTAGAGGTGAAGAATGAGACAGCAGTAGTTACAGGTGGGGTTGCCTGTAGTTAAGTATGATTGCCTGAATTTGCATGTCAGGTCAGTACCCTTTGAATATTCCCTGCTATGTATCAAACTTACACTTCTGAGCATGACCTCCCCTTTAATATGCCTAGTTCTCACGATTAAGGGGGAGATTTCAAGAGTCTTGTGAGGAACATACTACTAAGGATGTGTGGTTCACTTTGCCTCTGTTCCCAACTCTGGTGTTAAACTATGCCCATTTTGCATCCCAAGTTCCCAGTAAGGTACCTGGCCCTTCTTCTTAAGAGATGGCTGAGCAGGGAAGATTCAGTACTACTCTTCTAGAGGACTCGAATCTTGTTCTCCGAACCTACATCCAGTAGCTCACATCTGTTTGTAACTTCAGTGCCTTGGGATCCAACACCCTGTTCTAGCCTCTATAGGCAAACAAATGGGAGGGAGGGAGGAGGGAGGAGAGAGAGAGAGAGAGAGAGAGAGAGAGAGAGAGAGAGAGAGAGAGAGAGAGAGAATTTGAATATACCTGGCCTTCATAATGGGCTCTTAGTGCCTCCTTCCAACTGTAGGGTTCCACTAACAAAAGGACAGTGCTGCCACTTGGATCATGAACAAGTGACAATTCCCTAATACAGTGGTTTCTTCTGGGGAAAGTCAGCATCTTCTGTTTGGTTTAAGGTTCCTGCTTACAGTCTAGCTGGCCTGGCCCTAGGAATGACAGTGTGAACACCCAAAGTCGGGCACAGGAAGTGATCCTAAAAATTCAAGTGCATGGGGTTATTCTTTTCAGTAAGCGTTCCCCCACCCTCTCAATACTCCTCTCTCTACTCATAGGCTCCCGTTATTTGCACTGAGAGCAGAGCTCCTAGCCCCAGCAGAATTGCCATGGCAACCAGAAGCCAGAGTAGGAGATTGCTGCTGTCACTGAACATCAAAGCTTATTGAAGTGTATGTGGCAAAGGGCCTCACTCTAAAGGAAAATAACTCCCAGCTAGAGAGGAGTAGTCCATTGACACACACACCACACACACACACACACACACACACACACACACACACACACACTCAGTGCACCACTAAACACCCCACCCTATCCTCCATGCCTAAATTATGAGAATATGCAGAACACATTTTCTTCCCTGTGAGCCAATGCCTATGCTGGCAACAAAATGTTTGTTGTTTGCCTCCAAACTAGGGCATACCTCCCCATCCCAAATCATTACTAAAGAAATATGTGAGGGTATATATACTCTTAAGGTGCCTGTCCATAGCTGCACATCTTTTTCTGCAAAGTCAACTCATTCTACTTGTATACATTGCAGTTCCCACCTCATCCATTCTCCAGAAAGCATCTAATACTTGGATGGTAATGTACAAGTGAAGGAAACATCCCATGTACCTGTATCTAAATACTCTGCTGGTCCTTTCATCACTTTGGATAACTGTCCACACTCCTGTCCAAACCAAGCCTTGTATTTGATCGGTTGATTCCAAACCTTTATATCCAATCAGTGCATAGCCCTAGCAATAATCCTGACGCTCTCTTCCACAAACTTACCCTTCTCTGCTGAGTGATTCCCACTGGGACACAAACTTTCTACAAAGCATCACATATTAAAATAAAGCAAAACAAAAATCCAATGTTACCTTTAAAAATTTGTCTAGTATATCATCTTTTTTCTGCTCTTATATCGTATATCAAAGACTATCAAAGATTGTTGTGTATTTTTTATTTTTTATTCCCGATTTTTCTTGAAACCACCCCAAACAAACTTTTCACATCTTTGGACAACAGCCTATTGAAGTTATTCACCCATCTTAATATAATAGTTTTATTAGTTCTTTGAGCATTACATACACGCAGACAATAAATTTTGATCATATTCATCCCTCTGCTCCTCATAACTCCTCCCAGATATACCCCCATCTCCATCCCCTCCCATGAGACAAATAACTTTTTAAAAATATTAATTTTTTCCTTTATTTTACATACAGACCACTTTCCCCTCCCTCCTCTCCTCCTGATCCCTTCTTCTACCTCCTTTCCACTCCTCTGTCTCCATTCAGAAAGGGCAGGCTCCCATGGGAGTCAACAAAGCATGGCACATCAAGGTTGGGTGAGGCAACCCAGTTTGGGGGTTGGATCCCCAAAAGCCAGCTCAAGTGCCAGGGACAAGTCCTGATCTCACTGCTAGGAGCCCCACAAACAGGAGAGAGGAAGGATTGTACAAGCCAAGGGGGTCAAGAACATGACAGGGGAACGCACAGAGACAGCTGATCTGCAGAGACAGCTGATCTGAGCTCATGGGAGCTCACAGACTCTGGACCATCAGCTAGGGAGCCTGCATAGAACCAACCTAGGCCCTCTGCATGTGTGAGACAAACAACTTATGGAAGGTAAAATGTATCTTGATTCTCATTTTCACTGATCAAACCCCCACAGCCCTCAGGCCTGGACTGAAAACTGAGGAAGACAGATACAGGGAAGGTATTAGCTACTGTGACTACAGACCAGCAACCCATATTCTGTCTTAACTTTTACTTACTGATATGTCTGGTTATAAATAAATAAAATACGTACGTATTTATGTTAAATACATATTTATATAAAATTAAAATACACACATACATATATAATTATCTTTTAAGATAAAAACACAGTCTATAGTTCTATGCTGTGGTTGCGTCTCCTAGTTGCCAAAAACAAGGGAGTTTTTATTGCAAAAATTGAGGTTGTAAAATGGAGGTTTCCTGAAAAAAATTATTTTAAAAAAGATTCTGGCCTTTAGGAAATAGGAAAAACCTGGGGAATCAGACTCTGTGCCACAGGAAGGGACCCTGGGCATAATTCCCAGCCAGAAATTAGCCAAGATTGCTACTTATGCTTAGACACCCAGCCCCCATACGACATAGGTATGGGAACTAACCAGACTGTAAGCCCATTGTGACTGGAGTTAGCCTAAATTAACATTAGAAGACATATAAGGGGCTGGAACTTGTCTAACATCCTAAACCTTTAACCTAGGCACTTCCTCTTATTCTGATGCCTGCTATTCTGCCTTGTGGGTTAATTCATCTGGATAACAGCAATATTACTGAGCCCCTGGGAATACCTGGTGGGCATGTACTAATGGTTTGACTAAATATGCCTCTTCTGATGCTTTCCCAACTAAGTAGACAGGCTTATTAGGACCTAGAGGTATTAAAACAACAGATTTTGCTGCAGAAATGGTCTTATAAAATTGGAGACGTTTAGACTTCTCATGAGATGAAGAAAACTACATCTGGCTTTGGAAAAAAAAACTGTTGTTTCTATGCTAATTGATCAGCAGTAATGAAAAAAATCTTGCCATGGTTTTTTTTTTAAAAAACACCTTAAAAAGAGAACGAGATAAAGATATAAATCAGATAATTGGTACCAGTCTCTGTTTTCTTGGTCCCCTTGACTAACTACTCTGCTATCAGCACTGACTGGGCCTTTAATATTCATTCTGATTAGATTATTGGAAGGCTCCTGAATTTTAACTATATATCAGTTCAGTAAAATTAATGGTCCTTAGGACCAACTACATCTCTTCAGAGCAGGATGAGTCCACAATTTGACTCATCCACTAATACCATGCCCCAGAACCTTAGTAGGCCCTGAAATGTTAGCAAAACTGACTCCATGATGGACATACCATTCAGGCTGTAAAACTCAGCATGTAGACAGCACCACCTGCCAAAATGAAAATAAATAACTAATCCATCAAAATTCATAGTTCTGGGAAAGTTTCTAAATGTATTAACCTTGCCTTTTGGCTTCTGTAGTTCTGCTTCTGGCTAACTATTCTTGTTAACTGAAGTATGTCAACCCAGGATATGGTTTTTGTGCTTAAAAGCTCACCCTGGAGAATGCTTGGTGCCATACTGGGATCCCGAACACCCAGTGTAGTTGACAGAGGGCTAATGAAGACTTTCTATTGGCTTAAGCCCAAGTTTGAGCAGTCTTCCCAATTAATGCAATAAAAAGAACAACACTTTAGCCAGGCGTGGTGGTGCATGTCTTTAATCCTAGCACTTGGGAGGCAGAAGCAGGTGGATCTCTGTGAGTTTGAGGTCAGCCTGTTCTATAGAGCAAGATCCAGGACAGCCAGGGCTACACAGGAAACTCTGCCTCCAAAAAACCAAAAAAAAAAAAAAAAAAAAAAAAAAAAAAAAAAAAAAAAAAAGGTTTAACATTTAACAATTAGCAATAGAAGGAAACTACTTAGGCATAATAAAAAATATAATATATGAGAGGCCCATGACCACAATTTTAACCAGTAGTGGAAGACTGAACAATTTATCTCTAAAATCAGGGGCAAGAAAAGGATGCTTATTTTCATTTCTATTCAACTTTTTGTTAGAAGCACTAATTAGGCAAGCAAAGGAAATAAGTCTTCTAAAATAGAAAGGAAGAAGTAAAATTATCCATGTTTGTAGGATGCAATGTTATATATAGCCAGAACACTAAATATTTATCAAATAACTTTAAAACTCAAGCTGCAAAGGTTCAGGTTACAAAATCAACATGCTAAAAATCAGTTCCACTTCAATCCTAAAAATGAACAATCTGAAAACAATTCCATTTACAATAGCCAAAAAAGAATAGGCTGCTTGAGAATAATTGAACCAAGGAGGTTACTATAATCTAAATATTTATATTCCTCAAATTCATGCATTGAAGCCTAACCATCTATGTTATGGGATAGAAATGATTATTTCATGGAGAATGATGCAATTACATCATAAAGATGGAGTCCTTATGGTGCTGGCATAAAGACAGAGATATAGGCCACTAGAACAGAGTAGAGAGCCAGAAATTAAATTCCCACAGATTGTGAGGATCATTGTAAAATGATCTTTTCAACAAATATATTTGAAAAATTGGTTATCCATATATGGAAAATTAAAATTGAATCCTTATGTTATATTGTATGCTGATATTAACTGAAAATTCATGAAGGACCTACACAAAAAGCCAGGATATAAAACTTTTAAAGTAAAACACAGGGAGATTCATAACATCCAACTTGGCAATGAATTCTAGAATTTGAAACACAGACCCAAAACATAAATTGGACTACATCAAAAATTGAAAAAATATGAGCGCTGCCAATACTCCCACAGACAAGAAGAGTTTAATATCAAATTTGAAATATTTAAGGTGGTCAGAAAACTATTTCAGCAACATAGACAACTGAGTGTTGTGGCAATAGTGTTATTAGTGAAACATAGCTTCCAATATTCTACCCAATCATTTCCATCAGAATAAGCACTGGCTATTTTTAGCTCTTAAAGTCACAGTTATTATTAATGGCAATCTACACACTCTTGAACTTTTTAATACTTCAAAGAAATAGTATTGTGCCCTCCAAGTTATCCACAAATGTATATATTTCTAGTCTGCTTTTCTTTAGTTCATAATCTCATTTGAAAATGTAAAACAAAAGTGTGTGCTTAAGGTAACACAACACTTCTGTTTTGCTTGTTGGAATGTAAACTAATCTTAGAAATGACTCTCCCTAGGATTGAGAACCCTGCCAAAAACAAACAAAAACCTATCACTACAGAGACTGTGGAAAAGCTGGCCTGCATGCCAAAGGCCCTCAAATATGCAGCATGTTCTTCAATCCCACAAAAATACAGAGAAAGCAGTATTGGTATTTGCAAGTCCTCTGGAGCTCAAGAAGAACTGATGATGGGCACTGCTATGAGGAACTCTTTAGAGTCCTTTCTGCACAGCTGGCATTGGCATTATGATAAGACAATGCTTTAATCAAGCTACAGAGTAAAAGCCAAAATTAATTTTTGTCACAGCAACAAATGTCCTGAACCTACCTACCTACATGCAACCTTATAGATAGGGACCCCTTCCTCCTCCAGATATTAATTTTAAATAATTGTGTATTGTCATAAAAAGATTGTTATTATATGTTTGTTGTTTAAAAGTTAAGTATGTGTCTTAGTTAAGTTTCGATAGCTGTGATTAAAAACTACGACCAAATCAACTTGGAAAGGGTTTGCTTCAGCTTACAACTCTCAGATCACACTCCATCACTGAGGGATGTCAGGATAGGAGCTCAAACACAGCAGGAACCTAGAGGAGGAAACTGAAGCAGGGGGCTGTGGAAGAATACCGTTTACTTACTGGTTTGAATTCCATGCCCTGTTTAGTTTGCTTTTCTATGGTTGGGTCCCCTCATTGTTGTTGGTTGTTTTTGCTCTTTTGAGGGGCCCACCACTTACATCCCAAATAAATCACACATGGAGGCTTATTTTTACTTATAAACGCCAGGCCTTAGCTTGGCTTGTTTCTTGCCAGCTTTCTTTAACTTATGTTATCCCATCTACCTTTTGCCTCTGGGTTTTTCCTGTTCTCTTACTTCTATAACTCTTACTCTTATTCCATGGCTTGTTGTGTAGCTGGGTGGCTGGGTGGCTGGCCCCTGATGTCCTCGTCCTTCCCTTGCTCCTTCTTCCTTTTCTCCTCCCAAATTTCTCCTATATATTCACTCTGCCTGCCAGCCCCACCTATCCTACCTCCTGCCTTGATATTGGCCATTCAGTTCTTTACTAGACCATCAGGTGTTTTAGACAGGCACAGTAACACAGGTTCACAGAGTTAAATACATGCAACATAAACAAAAGTAACACACCTAAAAATAATATTCTACAATACTTCATCCTGCATTTTAATTATTTCTTATTTTTGTGATTAAAATGTAATTATATCACTCCCCCTTCTCTATCCTCCCTCCAAATCCTCCCATATGCTGTCCCTGCTCTCTTTCAAATTCATGGTCTGTTTAATTAATTGTCATTACATGTGTATGTGTGTATGTACCTACATCTATGTATTCCTAAATCAATTTGATCAGTCTGCATGATATTACTTGTATGTATGTTTTCATATCTGACTATTTGGTACTAGATAACCAATTGGTGTGCTCTTCTCTGGGGAAGACTATTTCTCCTTCTCTGGGCATCCCTTAGTTGCCTGCAGCTCTTTGTGTTGCTTGAGGCCTGGTGATCTTTCCCCTGTCCACCTTGGCATGTCTATTGGTGTCATCCTTGTTCAGCTCACGTTAGGCAGTCATATTGGTAAGGTTTTATAGATGCAGTTTCTGACATTTCTAGGAGACACAGTCTCACAGCAAACTCATCTGGCCCTCTGGCTCTTACTCTCTTTCAGCTTCCTCTTCTGCAGTGTTCCCAGAATCTTCGGTGTAGGAGTTGCATTGTAGATGTATCCATTGGGACTGGGCTTCACAATTTTACAATTTGATTAGTTGTGGTTTTCTGTTGCAAAGAGAATTTTACTTGATGTTGGGTGAGGACTACATTATCTATGTGTATAGGAGCAAATATTAAGAGTGTAGTTAGGGATTATGCTGGTTTAGTAGAGTGGTGGTTATAGGTTCTCCTCCAAGAGTCATGACTTTACTAGTCCTGGGTAGTTGCATATACTTTCATTTTTCCTAATGCTGTGGGATAGAATTCACTCTATCTGTTCTTTGGTATTAGCCATGTTTTTTTTTTCTCAGAAACTACTAGGTTATGGAAGGTCTTTTGTGTTTCCACTTTGTTGAAAGCGTTCTTAAAAAATGTAATTGTTTATTTATTCTTTGGGAATTTTATAGCATGCACCCACTCATTTCCCTTTCCCTCTGTTTCAGTCCTTCACCCTTGTAGCATCACCCGCCAGGAAACTTTAAAAAGAAATAAAAATAAAAAATAAAATACAAATATTAGTTAAAAAACAAACAAACAAAGCCCAAACCCCAACAAAAGAAACAAACCAAACCAAAATAACAACACTTCGCCCCTCTGTCTTTCCCGCCTCTCCATCGCCTCTCCATTGGTCTTCGAGGCATTAGGAGCTGCAGGTATCATACAATAGACCCTTTTGTCCTATCAGCTTTACTTGCAAATGTTGAAAGCTTTTAAACTGAATAAATAATGCCCTTTTCATGTATTGATTTTTTTTTCACTTTTAGAATATTTTTGCATCTGTGCTCATAAGAGATATTTGTGGTATAATAAGTTTATTTCTTGTATTGTCTTTTTCTGGTTTCAGTATTAAAGTTAGCTCTATGAAATTGCTTTGGTTTTCAAGAAGAGATTGTGCCTTTGGCACTACTTCTTCCTTACATGCTTAATAGAACTCACTGATGAAACAATATGGAGCTCAATCCACCTTTTCACAGATTAACTACAAAATCAGTGTTCTAATAGATAACTTACCCATTTCTTCTTTAGTGATTTTTGGAATACTTTTATCTTTATAAAACTTGATTTGGTACAGTTTGAATGTACTCTCTCCAAAATTCAGTTGTCCTGGTTTTAGTGGAAATTCTTTGAGGTTTTTCTCCACTTAACAAGATGTTGGTTGTGGGATTATTATTATTACTTTAAAATATGTTCCCTATATCCCTAGATTCTCTAGGACTTTTATCATGAAGAGATTTTGGATTTTGTCTAAAGCCTTTTCTGTGTCTAATGCGATGACTGTGTGATTTCTGGCATTGAGTCCATTTATGTAGTAGATAACATTAATTGATTTATGTATATTGAACTATCCCTGCATCTCTGGGATAAAGCCTACTTGATCGATGTGGATGATCTTTTTGATATATTCCTGTATTCAGTTTGCAAGTGTTTTATTGAGAATTTTTGCATCTGTATTCATTAGAGAGATTGGCTGATAATTTTCTCTTTTTGTCAGAGTTTTGTCTGGTTTTGGTATCAGGGTGGTCTCAGCTTCATAGAACAAGTTTGCAAGTGTTCCTTCCTTTCCTATTTCCTTTTCCTATGTTGAGTGTCCTTTGAAGGTCTGGTAGAATTTGGTACTGAATCTATCTGGGCTTGCCTTTTGTTAGCTGGGAAAATTTTAATTACTGCTTCTATTTCAACTTAACATCTGAGAGGCAAGCTTCTATGAATGCCTGTGGGAGACTTTCTAGATTAGCTTAGCTTCTGGATTTGTTGTGAGTTATTATCTAGATTAGGTTAGCCTCCAAGCATGCCTATAAAGGATTGTATATATTAAGTTAATAAAGATAAGAATATTTGCCCACTGTGGTTGGCATCATTTTATTCTTGGGCTAAATAAAAAATGAGAAATGAGCTGAGCACTAGCATCCATCATTCCAATTTTTATAGGTACAGTGTGACCAGCTACCTAAAGCTCCTGCCATCCATACATCACCACCATATTGGACTGTACTCCCAAACTATGAGCCAGAATAAACTCTTTCTCCTTTAAGTTGCCTTTGTCAGGATGTTTATCACAGCAACAAGAAAAGAAATGAATATCATTTGAATGGAATGACTCAACCACCAAAATTTCTTGATCAGGCTAATTCTCTTTGGCCTTTGTGTTTTCCACAACAGAAGACTACAGCATTCCTCCCTTCTGTAAGACTCAGATTCAAGGTACGATTCTAGAAACAGAGGCCTGGGGGCACCTTGATGTTGGACTTCTCAGCTTTCATGACTGTGAAAAAATAAATTTCTGTACTTTGTGAATAATATAGTTTGTCAAATTTTGCTTTAATACTACTAAATCACCAAACACATGATACACAATTTATAGACGTAGATTGTTCATATTTGCCTCTTATTATTTTAGGACAAATAGCGATGTTTCCTGTTTCATTGCTGATTTGCACATTCCCCCTCCTCATCCTCCATTCTCATTTTCTCCCCCCATCTCTCCCTGCCACTTACCCTAGAGCAGTGGTTCTCAACCTGAGGGTCATGACCCCCTTTTATAGATATCTTGCATATCAGATATTTACATCATGATTTATAACAATAGCAAAATTAGTTATGAAGTAGCAAACAAAACAATTTTATGGTTGAGTTACCACAACGTGAGGAACTGTGTTAAAGGATCACAGGATCAGGAAGGTTGAGAACTACTGCCCTAGAGCCTACCAACTTTATTTATCTATTGAATGAGCCATCTTTTGTTTTTAATTTAATCTGTAGTTTTCTTATTTTAATTTTACTGATTTCTGTTGAATTTTTCTGTCATTTTCTTTCTTCTGCTTTAGGCTTTATTTGCTCTCCTTAATTTAATTTCCTGAGGCAAAAGCCTAGTTACTGGTTTTCAGATCTCTTTTCTTCTAATATATTGCACTTAATTCTTGATATTTCTCTAAGCACTTCATTAGCTGTAAATCACAAATTTTGATATATTGCATTTTACTTTTCACTTAGTTGAAAATGTCCTCTGCGTTCCCTGGAGACTTCTTTCACACATGCGTTTTGTTTAACTTCCAAACATGTGCTGGATTTCCAGCTGTCCCTGTTGTTGACTCTGAGTTGATTGTGCTTGCATGAGAATTTACTTCAGATGGTCTATATTCTTTTTAATTTGCTAAGATTGGTCTTTTGATTAAGTATATGGCCTATTCTGTGACTATTTTATGTGCAATTGAGAAGTATATATATTCTTCTCTTGTTGGGAGGGTACTCTATTAAGGTCAGTTATTTCTCATTGGTTTTACTTCTGAAAGATAATTTTACTGGTTAATAGGATATAGTAAATTGATAAGTTTTTTTTTAATGCTTAAAGCGTAGTATTATTTTCAAGATTTCTAAAATGAAGTCTCCTGTCCTTTTTATCCTTCTTTCTCTGTAGGCAGTGTACTCCCAACCCTGACCAATTGCAAGAATCTCTTTTTGCCATTGGTTTCTTAGCAGTATAAACATGCTATGCCTAAGTATATATATAGTTACTCCTCAATGTATGGTAAGGTCTTATGGTTTGAATGTGAAATGTTCCCCAAAGGTTGTGTATTTTAACACTTGGTCTCTAGCTGGTAGAACTGCTTTGGGAGGCCATGGAACCTCTTGAACACAAAGCCTCACTAACAGACATACGGCTATAAGACTACAGCTTAAGAGTTATAGAGCACAGCTTAAGAGTTACATGGCACCATTATGGCCAGCTTGAATTCTCTGCTTTCTAGTCAGTACGATATAATGAGACATGCCACCAAATGTTATTGCAATAGGTGGGTCTCCAGATGCAATGCTGTTCTTGTCATAATTGAGTATAGTCCCTTATCATGAGCAATTATAAACCCTTTCCCCCTTAAGGTGCTTCCATCAGGTATAATAGTCACAGTAATGACTGGACCAGAGGTGAGTATCCGGGCCCAACCCGGACCCCATCCCTGGGCACCAGCCACTCCGGGAAGACCTGCCCAACTTGGCCCCAGATTCTGGCCACCGAGCAGGTCCCCTTCTAGCCCCACCGGGAAGGATCCCCTTCTCCAAGCCCCCCGGCAGCCCCTGCAATTACCACGCCCTACACCCATGCCCATCTGCCCGAGACCCCAGCCACTTCCTGAGACTTAGAGACCGGCCCCCAGCTCCCATCCTGCTCCCAACTTCCCTTCTGGACCAGAGGTGAGTATCCGGGCCCAACCCGGACCCCATCCCTGGGCACCAGCCACTCTGGGAAGACCTGCCCAACTTGGCCCCAGGTTCTGGCCACCGGGCAGGTCCCCTTCTAGTCACAGTAATGAGGAAGGAAATTCATACATAATAAGCCTATTGTAAGTTGGAAGTGTCATGAATTGAAGATACATTGAATAATATACATAAGCTACAAAACATCTCAGCTTAGCTTAGACTATCTTAAACATGATCAGAACACTCATAGTAGTCTACACTTGGGTAACATCATCTAACTCGTCTATTTGATAAGGTGTTAAATACTTCTGTAATTGATTCAATACTAGACCAAAATTAAAATACATAATCATTGCATGGGGAAACTATTGTAAACTTAAAAAGCCATAAGTTTAATCGCTGTACATCAAGGAGAAATTTCATTGTTTTGCTTTTATTGAATTTACCCTATTTGATACTCTCTGAAATCCTTGATTGGAGACTTCTCAGGCATTATTTTTTCAGACAGCTCCTTATCTGTTCTCTTCTATCATTTTGGTGACATGTATATTAGACTAGTTGTTATTGTCTTACATCACTTGCATATTCTGTACACCAGTCTTTTTTTTTTTCACTTAGTAATCCAGTTCAGGAAATTTTTATTGACAACTTGCTTAGTGATTCTTTGTTCAGTTTCAGTGAGTCTATTGATGACCCCAAAAGAGATAATCTAATGTTCTGTGTGATTTTTATTTAGGATATTTCCATCCTTTGTCTTTATTGTATATGTAAGGTGTACAATGTGGTCTGAATATAAAGATACATCATGACATGATTGCTATAGTTGTGTTAAAATGTCTACTTGCTTCTTACAGTTTCCATTTTTTCTGCCAAACATACTAGTGTAACTTTGTGTGTCTCTGACATTGTCCATTAGAGCTTTTAAAACGGGTTCAGCCTTGAAATAATTGACATTTTCAGGCAGAAATTTGTTGGAAAGTGGTATCCTGTGCATTGTAAGATGTTTAGCACCATCTCTGGCCTCTACCCACTAGATGCCAGTAGCGCCTTTTCTATTAAGATACAGATAAATGCCTCCAGATGTTGCCAATTGTTCCCTGTGGAAAAACATTATCTGCTTTTGAGAACTAGTCCTTAAACATGTTAATCATAGTTGTTTTAAATTCTCTTTATGATAATTCCCACAGCTATATGATATATGAGTTTGTTTCATATGATTTCTTTGTCTCTCCCAACTGTGTATTTTTATGGTTTTGTATGCTACTTTATTTTTGGTTGAAAGATGACCATATATAGGGTTTTATATATATAGATATCAATTTTTATACTTAGATATTAGCATGATTTTCCTTCTACTAGGACTTTACTGTGGGGGTTTGTGTTGATCTAGTCAGGAATTGGTCTAGGTTTGAAATTTGCTTAGTTGCTATAGTTGCTATGGTTACCAGAGTTAGAATTTGTTGCTATGGTTATCAGAGTTAGAATTTGTTGTTGCCATGGGCACCAGAGATTTCAAAATCCTCCAGTGATACCTTGTTTTTGTTTCTCCACTTGGCTCTGGATCTTTCTTCTGTCTTGCTCCCCATGGAGTCACTGTCCTGCCATTCTTCCAGCTGTACGACACTATATTTGTCCAAGGTTTGTTAGCCTGGTTGGCAGGGGTCGGGGGACAAAACTGGGCGTTCCCTGATGTTTCTCTTAAGCCTTGATCTTGGACAAATATTTTGAACTTGGGTTGTGGGGCTCTTTATTCACAACACTACTGGAGAAGCATCTAAGAAGACAAGTATGGATGCAGTTTTCACAACTGCCTCTCACCTAACTATAATGAGATTCCATCAGATAGTTCTTTCTGATAGTTTCATAGTGCAGATGTAGTGTGCATATCAGACTACGTGGATATGGGCAGTGGCTGTTGTTCTTCCAGCCAGGAAGGAGCTTTCGTAGGGATCTTTGGTCTTTCCAATATATTCTAAGGAAAAAGCTGCAAATGAAAAACTTCTTCATGGCTGAGAACTGGCCTTATGCACTCACACTTGCTGGCATTTGGCTTTTTGCAGCCAAGTAAATATTTTTCTTTTGGCATCCTTTTCGAATTCTTTTATGGTGCTGGAGAGTCAAACTTAGGTTTTGCACATGCTAGGCAAACTCTTTACTACTGAACTACATTCCCAGACCCAATATTTCTAGTTTAATCTTCCTAAAGTTTCTGTTCTAAAGGAGTATATGGTTGGAGTAGACAGTAATCTGACCTCATCTAAAACACACTTTCACAGAAGCAGCAATAATAACGTGTGTTCAAATACCTGGGTATCAAGGCCCTGTCAATTCACACAGAAAATTAACCATCACAGTATAGAGCTGTACTGTCTTTCTTCCTTATTGCATTGCTCCCGATGAGAAATGTTGCCCTTTTATATCTTTCTGAAAATGTAATATGGCTTTTGCGTCCCCTCTGGGCATTTTTAATGTTTTCTTTTCACTGGTTTTTAACAATATGGTTGTTCATTACTTTATTTTTTTATATTTCTTTTATTTTAGGGCTTACTTACCTTGTTTGTTCTTTTAGAAAATTTGGCCATTATTCTTAAAATATTTTTCTTCATTTCTCTTCTTTATTCCCCCTTGAACTCCAGATGTATGCATATGTGGCCTGTGGATATTGTCAATCAGCTTTTTCAATGCTTTCCCTTTTAGACAGTTTTTTTTTCAGTTTTACTCCAGGTATAACAAGAATTTCACTTCTCTTTTCTTCTGAATTCCTGTTCTACTGCCAAATCCACATAGCATTTTTACATACTTCCCATGATCTGATGTTTTACTTTTAAATTTTATTGTATTTTTAATTGAGATATAGTTATAACATTCCCCCCTCCCTCCAGCACCCCCCATATCCCCCTCCACTCAAATTCATGGCTTTTTATCCTAACACTTGAGGTTTTTATTCCTTTATTAGTCTTATTTATGTATGTACTTCTTAGGTACATGTGCTCTATCTGCATGTATTCCTGCACGCCATAAGAGGGCATCAGAACCCATTATAGATGGTTGTGAGCCACCATGTGGTTACTGGGAACTCAGGACCTTTGGAAAGGAGCCAGTGCTCTTAACCACTGAACCATCTCTTCAGCTCCCAAATTATGGCTTCTTTTACTTTAGTTATTATTGTGACACATGTATAAATGAATGAGTATGTAAACACAACCGGCTGAATCTCTAGTGTTGCTTGTATGTATGTTTCTCAGGTTGACCACTTGGTATCTGATAAGCAGTTAGGGGGCTCATCTCCTGAAAAGATTAATTCTCCCTCTCTCAGCAATCTTTAACTGCCTGCAATTCTTCATCTGGAGGTAGAGCCCTGTGATATTTCCCCCCGACACACACACATACCTTATCATGTCAACTAGTGCTGTTATTGTTTACCACCTGTTTAAGCAGCTACATTGTTGAGATTTCAGGGCTAGAGCTTCCTCTCAAATCTACAAGATACACTCCCAGCAGACTTCCTGTTATTCCGGCTCTAACAATCTTTCCATCCTCTTTTCCCCCCATGTACCCTGAGTCTTAGGTCTGGGAGTTATGTATAGATTTGTATCAGTTTGGGCTGGTCACCCCAAGGTCAGTTGTTCTCTGTACTTTGATCACTTAAAATCCACATATGTTTTATCTTGTAGTTTCCATTGTTAAACGTTCAAATTGAGTTCATTTTTTATGATTTTTCTTTAGTCTTACTTAATGTTTTTAACACAAAATTAACATAATTGCTTCAACTTTTATGCTAATTCTTGTTTTTCTTTGCTTGAAGGGGGTGGCTTTGTTTATCTCTTTTGCATTGCTGGAGGTGCCACCCTGGGCCTCACACATACTGGGCAAGTATTCTATCACTGTGATATATATATATATCCCCCTGCTGCATACCAGTTCTTAAATCTGTGTCAATTCTGATCAGGTTCTATGGACAGTTTGTTTAATTATTAAAAAATTTTCTATTCATTTTACATACCAACCATAGATTCCCCTGTCCTCTCTCCTCCCTCGCCCCAGCCTTCCGCCCCCCCAACCCACTCCCATTCCCACCTCCTTCAAGGCAAGGTCTCCCATGGGGAGTCAGCAGAATCTAGCACATTCAGTTGATGCAGGTCCAAGTCCCTTCTCCTGCACCAAGGTTGTACAAGGTGTCCTACCATAGGCACTGGGCTCCAAAAAGCCGGCTCATGCACCAGGGATAGATTCTATTCCCACTGCCTGGGCACCCCTTAAATAGTTTAAGCTACACAACTGTCTCACTTATGCAGCGGGCCTAGTCCAGTCCCATGGGGGCTCCACAGCTATTTGTCCACAGTTCATGAGTTCCCACTATGGCCTGGTCATCTCTGTGCATTTTCCCATCGTGATCTCAATGTCCTTTGTTCATAGAATCCCTCCTCTCTCTCATCTGGACCCCTGGAGCTTGGCCTGGCGCCCAGTCGTCAATCTCTACATCTGCTTCCATCAGTTACTGGATGAAGGCTCTATGATGACAGGATATTCACCAATCTGATTACAGGAGTAGGTCAGTTCAGGCACCCTCTACACTACTGCTAGTAGTCTAAGGTGGGGTCATCATTGTGGATTGTGGATTCCTGGGAACTTCCCTAGCACCCTGTTTCTCCCTATTCCCATGATGTCTCCATCTATCATGTTATCTCTTTCCTTGCTCTCCCACTCTGTCCCTGTTCCAGCTCAAATATCCCGTTCCCTTATGTTCTCATTCCCCATCCCCTACCCTACATTGTACCCCCTGACCCCCAGTTTGCTCATGGAGAGCTTATCTATTTCTCCTTCACACCATGCAGCCCTCTTAGGGTCTTCCATGTTAGCTAGCTTCTTTGGAGCTGTGGATTATAGTCTGGTTATCCTTTGTTTTACATCTAGTATCCACTTTTGAGTGAGTACATACCATGTTTGTCCTTCTGAGTCTGGATTACCTCACTCAGGATGATATTTTCTAGTTCCATCCATTTGCCTGCAAATTTCATGATGTCATAGTTGTTTTTTTTTCACTGCTGAGTAGTACTCCATTGTGTATATGTGCCATGTTTTCTTTATCCATTCTGCAGTTGAGGGCCATCTAGGTCATTTCCAGGTTCTGGCTATTACAAATAATGCTGCTGTGAACATAGTTGAGCATGTGTTCTTGTTGTATGATTGAGCATCCCTTAAGTATATGCCCAAAAATGGTATCACTGGGTCTTGAGGTGGATAGATTCCCAATTTTCTGAGAAACTACTATACTGATTTCTACAGTGGTTGTAAAAGTTTGCACTCCTGCCAACAGTGGAGGAGTGTTCCCCTTGCTCCACATCCTCTCCAATGTATGCTGTCTTCAGTGTTTTTGATCATAGCCATTCTGACACGTGTAAGATGTTATCTCAGAGTCGTTTTGATTTGCATTTCTCTGATGACTAAGGATGTTGAGCAATTACTTAAATGTCTTTCAGCCATTTGAGATTCTTCTGTTGAGAATTCTCTGTTTAGCTCTATAGCCCATTTTTAATTGGATTGTTCGGTGTTTTGATGTCTATTTTCTTGAGTTCTTTATATATTCTGGATATCAGCCCTCTGTCAGATGTTGGGTTGGTGAAGATCTTTTCCCATTCTGTAAGCTGTCATTTTGTCTTATTGACCATGTCCTTTGTCCTACAAAAGCTTCTCAGTTTTAGAAGGTCCCATTTATTAATTGTTGTTCTCAGTGTCTGTGCTACTGTTTTTATATTTAGGAAGTGGTCTCCTGTGCCAATGCATTAAAGACTGCTTCCTACTTTCTCTTCTATCAAGTTCATTGTAACTTAATTTATGTTTAGGTCTTTGATCCACTTGGACTTAAGTTTTGTGCATGGTGGCATATGGATCTATTTGTAATCTTCTACATGTTGACATCCAGTTATGCCAGCACCATTTGTTGATGATGCTTTCTTTTCTCCATTGTACAGTTTTGGCTTTTTGTCAAAAATCAGGTGTTCATTGGAGTGCAGATTAATGTCAGGGTCTTCTATTTGATTCCATTGGTCCATATGCCAACTTTTATGCCAATTTCAAGCTGTTTTTATTACTATAGCTCTATAATAGAGCTTGAGGTCAGGGATGGTGATGCCTCCAGAGGTTGCTTTATTATACAGGATTCTTTTAGCTATCCTGTTTTTTTTTTTAATTTTTGTTTTTCCATATGAAATTGAGTATTGTTTTTTCCAGGTCTGTGAAGAATTGTGTTGGGATTTTGATGAGGATTGCCCTGAATCTGTAGATTGCTTTTGGTAAGATGATCATTTTTACTGTGTTAATCCTACCTATCCATAAGCATGGGAGGTCTTTCCATTTTCTGATATCTTCTTTGATTTATTTCTTCAGAGACTTAAAGTTCTTGTCATACAGGTCTTTCACTTGCTTAGTTAGAGTTACCATGAGGTATTTTATATTATTTGTGGCTATTGTAAAGGGTGATGTTTCTCTGGTTTCTTTCTCAGACCATTTTTCATTTGTATATAGGAGGGCTACTGATTTTTTTTTTTTTTAGTTCATCTTGTATCCTGCCACATTACTGAAGGTATTTATTAGCTGTAGGAGTTCTCTGGTAGCATTTTTTGGGTCAGTTATGTATACTATAATATCATCTGCAAATAGTGAAAGTTTGACTTCTTCCTTTCCAATTTGTATCCCCTTGATATCCTTTTGTTGTCTTATTGCTCTACCTAAGACTTCAATACTACATTAAATAAATATGGGGACAGTGGACAGCCTTGTCTTGTTCCTGATTTCAGTGGAATCTCTTTGAGTTTTGCTCCATTTAATTTGATGTTGGCTGTCGGCTTCCTGTTAATTGCAGTTATTATGTTTAGGTATGTTCCTTGTATTCCTGATCTCTCCAGGACCTTTATCATGAAGGTGTATTGGATTTTGTCAAAAGCTTTTTCAGCATCCAATGAGATGATCATGTGGTTTGTTTCTTTCAGTTTGTTTATATGGTGTATTACATTGACAGATTTTCATATGTTGAACCATCCTTGCATCCCTGAGATGAAGCCTACTTGGTCATGGTGGATAATTTTTTTGATGTGTTGTTGGATTTGGTTTGCCAATATTTTATTGAGTATTTTTGCATCAATGTTCATGAGGGAGATTGGTCTGTAATTCTCATTCTTTGTTGCATCTTTGTGTGGTTTGGGTATCAGGATAACTGTAGCCTCATAAAAAGTTTGGTAATGTTCCTTCTGTTTCTATTGTGTGGAACAATTTGAAGAGTATTGGTATTAGTTGTTCTTTGAAAAATCTGGTAGAATTCTGTGCTGAAACCATCTGGTCTTGGGCTTTTTTCATTTGGAGACTTTTAATGACTGTTTCTATTTCTTTAGGAGTTACTGGTCTATTTAAATTGTTTATCTGGTCTTGATTTAACTTTAGTATGTGGTACCTATCCAGAAAATTGTCCATTTCTTTTAGATTTTCCAGTTTTGCGGAGTATAGGTTTTTGAAGTATGACCTGATGATTCTCTGGATTTCCTCATTGTCTGTTGTTATGTCTCCTTTTTGATTTCTGATTTTGTTAATTTGGATGCTCTCTCTGCCTTTTGGTTAGTTTGGATAAGGGCTTGTCTATCTTGTTGATTTTCTCAAAGAACCAACTATTTGTTTTATTGATTCTTTGTATTGTTCTCTTTGTTTCTATTTTATTGATTTCAGCCCTCACTTTGGTTATTTCCTGGTGTGTCTATTCCTCCTCAGTGAGTTTGCTTCTTTTTGTTCTAGAGCTTTCAGGTGTGCTGTTAAGTCACTAGTGTGAAATTTCTCCAACTTCTTTATGTGGGCATTTAGTGCTACAAATTTTCCTCTTGGCACTGCTTTCATAGTGTCCCATAAGTTTGTGTATGTTGTACATTCATTTTCATTGACTTCTAGGAAATCGTTAATCTCTTTCTTTATTTCTTCTTTGACCCATTTGTGATTGAGTTGGGCATTATTCAGTTTCCATGAGATGTAGATGGTCAATTTTAGAAATGGTTCCATGGGTGCTGAAAAGAAGGTATATTCTTTTGTGTTAAGGTGGAATGTTCTGTAGATATCTATTAAGTCCATTTGAGTCATAATATCTGTTGGTTCTCTTATTTATCTGTTAAGTTTCTGTCTGGAAGACCTGTTTATTGGTGAGAGTAGGGTGTTGAAATTTCCCACTACTAGAGTGTGGGGTTTGATGTGTGATTTAAGCTTCAGTAATGTTTCTTTTACAAATATGGGTGCCTTTATATTTGGAGCATAAATGTTCAGAATTTAGAATTCATCTTGGTGGATTTTTTCTGCCATAAATATGTAATATCCTTCCTGATCCCTTTTGATTGATTTTAGTTTGAAGTCTATTTTATTAGATATTAGGATAGTTACACCAGCTTGCTTCTTAAGTCTATTTGATTGGAAAGTCTTTTCCCAGCCTTTTATTCTGAGGTAATGTCTGTCTTTGAAGTTGAGCTGTGTTTCTTGTATGCAGCAGAGGATGGATCCTGTTTTTATATCCATTCTATTAGCTTGTGTCTTTTTATAGGCGAATTGAGTCCATTGATATTAAGGGATATTAATGACCAGTGATTGTTAATTCCTGTTATTTTTCAGTGGTAGTGTTGTGTGTTTCCCTTCTTTGGTATTTGTTGGTGTGGGATTATCTATTGCCTGTGTTTTCATGGGTGTATCTAACTTCCTTAGGTTGGATTTTTCTTTCTAGAGCTTTCTGTAGGACTGGATTTGTGGATAGGTATTGTTTAAATCTGGCTATATCATGGAATAGTTTGTTTACTCTATCTATAGCAATTGAGAGTTTTGCTGGGTATAATAGTCTGGCTTGGCATCCATGGTCTCTTAGTGTCTGTGTAATATCTGTCCAGGACCTTCTGGCTTTCACAATCTCCTCTATGGACAGTTTTTTTTGTTTTTTCTTTATTAGTTTCACATTTTCCATATTAGTTATATGCTAGTAAGTTTTAATAGGATGAATAATATTGTGGATTTTAATTTTTCAAGAAATATTATTTGTTATGTGATAGTGTTCTGTCTCCACATATGCCTGAATGCCATAAGAGGGCATCAGATCCCATTACAGACAATTGTGAGCCACCATGTGGCTGCTGGGTATTGAACTCAGGTCCTTTGGATGAGTAGGCAGTGCTCTTAGCTGCTGAGCCATCTCTCAATACATTTTAAAAATACAGTGCATTAGTGTTACTTATAGGCATAGTGATTTTCAGCAGATTTTTAGAATTAACTAGTATAATTGATATTTTATGCTCATTTATTAGCAACCTCTGTTTCTTTTCCCCAGATTCCAAAATACCATTACATTCTTTATGTCACAAATTACTTCAGATGACTTGTGTAAGTGGACATACACAGTATTTGTGCCCTTTCAGTGGCTTATTTCACTTGGTGTAATGTCCTTCAGGTTCACCATTCATATTATTCTATATGGTAGGATTTCCTTCTTTTATTTAAGGCAGAAATAATATTTATTTATATATCTTTAGCCAACATTAATGTATTCATTTCTCCATGGACATTTGGGTCATTTACAAACCTTGAGTATTGTAATAAATGGTATGATGAATCCAAGAGTATAGATATGTCTTGAAGATTGTTTTCATTTTTATGTTAATGCTCAGCTTGGAATTCATCTTTGAAGGATCACCACACTGCTTTCCATACAGCCTTAACTAGTTTGCATTCCTATCAAAGGTTCCAATTCCTTTACAGCTCTACAACACATGCATTATGCTTTTGATTTTTTTCTATTATAATCAACCCAACAGGTGTGAGGTGATAAACTACTGATATTTTGATTTGCCATTGGCTGAGTTACTGAAGTTCAGTTGGATGTCTTCTTTGGAGAACTGCTGATTGAAGTTCTTAGTCTATTTTCTTATTGTAGATATTAACTCTTACTAGGAATATGACTTGGAAATATTTTTACCCATTCTGTAGGTTGTTGTCATAGTTTGCTTTGTCATCTTGACCCCGCCTAAAATTATTTGAGAGAAAAGCCTCTCGGTTGAGGAATTGCCTATATCAGATTAGTCTGTGGGTGTATTTTGGGGAGATTTTCTTGATTCTTAATTGATGCAGGAGGGCCAGGCCCACTGCACATGATCCTAGGATGTATTAGAAGGCTAGCTAAGCATGAGCCTGAGAATGAGTAAGCTACTAAGCAGTTTTCCTCTATGGTTTCTGTTTCAAACTTCCTGCTGGCACTCCTGCCCTTACTTCCGTCAATGACAGACTATGACCGGGAAGTGTAAGCCACATGAACCCTTTCTCTTCCTTAAGTTTCTTTCACCAGAGTATTTTATTATAGCCAGGGACTGAAGGTAGTGTTATGGGTAGCCCCTTAAAGATGACCACTCAGACACAGTTTATAGCCAATTGAAAGTCTTTAGTCCAACTGGCTGTGACCACACTCAAGTGTTCCGGGACCTAGGTATGGCCCCAATTATCTAGAAAGGCAGAACTGACCTCCAGGCATCTAGCTCAGAAGCTGCAGGGGCCTTCCAGGAAGGAAGCAGTTTAACAGAAGCTAAGATAAGCAGTTAGCTGGAAGGGGTTCTGCACAAACAGGCAGTTTAATGGAAGCTAAGATGAGTTGTCTGGGACATCCTAACCTTTGGTTCCTAGAATAAGGTTGGGTAATTTTCCATGAGATTCTCCATCAAGGAGATCAAATTCTACTTAAACCTGGAATGGCCTCAGCAAGAATACTAGATGGAGGAACCTTCTTTTTGTCTTGCCCTGTCACAGTAGAACAATTGTCTTTCCATCCTCTTATTTCCTTTACTGTACAAAGACTCTATAGCTTGATGTAGTACCAACCATCTGTTTTTACTTTGGTTGCCTGGTTTGTTTTCATATCCAAGACAATATCATGAAACCATATCCTAAAGTTTTGTACTATGAGCTTGAAATTTTTAGAGTGTACATTGAAGAGCCCTTGGGATGCTTCAGCAGGTAAACCACTTGTCACACAAGCCTGATGGCTTGACTTGAGTTAAAGGAGAGAACTGACCTCAAAAAGTTGTCCTCTGGCCTCCTGATATGTGCCAAGCATGTGCACACCCCCTCCCACAACACACTCCCAATCAAAACAGTTAAGTGGCAGGAGAGATGGCTCTGTGGTTAAGACAGCTGTGTACTGCTCATGCAGAGAACCTGAATTTGTTTGCCGGCTCTCACATTGAACAACTCACACTACCTCTAACTCCAGCTCCAGGAGAGGTAATACCCTCTTCTGGTCTCCATCAGCACCTACACATCATACCCATACACAGATACATACATACATATAATTAAAGATAAAATAAATCTTTAAAGAAAGAAAAAAAAAGAAAGTCTTAATCTATTTTGAGTTCCCATCTGTGTGTAATATAAATATCTAATTTCATTCTTTGGCATGTGTATATTTAATTTTCCTAAAAAAAATATTTGTGGAAAAGATTGCCCTTTCCCTTTTGTTTATTCTTGGCATTTTTGTCAAAGTGTAGTTAGTCATATATGTGTGGATTTACTTTTGAGCTCCCATTCTGCTCATTGGTTTATATGTATAGCTTTATGTCAGAACCACTTTTTTCGGAATGCCACATTTTGGCTTTTTCTTACAAGCATGAAAGAGTAGTGAATTTTATCAAATACTGTCTTTTCATCTATTGATACATTAATATGGTTTTCTCCATAATCAGTAATGTGAAGTATTTTACATTTTACATATATTAAATCATGGTTCCCTTTGTATTAGTCAGGGTTCTCTAGAGTAACAGAACTTATATGATGAATCTCTATTTATTGGAATGGCTTACAGGCTACAGTCCAGATAATCCAAAATGGCTGGCTATGAACAGAAAGTTCACAAGACTCGATGTCTCACCTGGTCTTCTGTATATGCTGGAATCCTGAAGAAAGGCTAAGGCCAGTGAAGGAATGAAATATGGTATGAAGGTGAGGGCAAGCAAAGCTCTCCTTCTTTTATCTCCTTATATAGACTTCCAGAAGAAGATATGGCCCAGATTAAAGGCGTGTCTTCCCAACTCAAGATCCAAATTAAAGACATGTGTTTTCCTGCCTCAAGATCCAGATCAAAGATGTATATTTTTCTACCTCAAAGATCCAGACTAGAAGTGGATTAACACACTTCAAACCAAGCAAAAAAAATCTCTCACATGTGCCCTCAAGAATATCCATCACACCATTTCAGATATATAACCCATTTGGTAGTACTGTATAATCCTTTTAATGCTCTGCTATTGAAGTTTTTTTTTACATGTATGTTCATCAATATTGGCTTACAGTTCTCTTTTTCGTTTTTCCCTTTTAATAAAAACAGATTTTTTTTCACATAATATATCCTAATTTGTTTTCCTGTCCCTCTACACCTCCCAGTTCCTCCCCACCTCCCTTCCCTTCCAGATCCACTCCCTTTCTGTCTCTCATTGGAAAACAAACAGGCTTCTAAGGAATAATAATAAAATATAGTAAGACAAAACATAAACTAACATATCAGAATTGGACTAAACAAACAGAAGGAAAAGAGCCCAAGAGAAGATACAAGAATTGGAGACCAGATCCAAGGCAATCTCCATCAAAACCAGCACCATTCTTCAAAGATCTTCTAAGGACAATTTTTTAACTTCATATGGAAACACACACACACACACACACACACACACACACAATCTAGGATAGCTAAAACAATCCTAATAAGAGAACTGTTGGAGGTATCACCACCCCTGATTTCAGGTTGTTCTACAGAGCTATAGTAATTAAAACAGCATGGTATTGGTACAAAAACAGACATATTGATAAATGGAGTCAAATTGAAGGCCCAGACATAAATCCACACACCTATGAACACCTGATTTTCTTATAAAGAATCCAGAAATATACAGTAGAAAAATACAGAATCTTCAACAAATGGTGCTTTTTCACACTGGATATCTGCGTGTAGAAGAATGAAAATAAATCCATACTTATGATACTGCACAAAATTCAACCTCAAATGGATCAAAGACCTCAACATAAAACCAGATACACTGAACCTAGTAAAAGAGAAAGTGGGGAACAGTCTTGAACACATTGATACAGGAGACAACCTTCTGAACAGAACACCCATAGCACTGGCACTAAGATCAATAACTAATGTGGAACCTCATAAAACTGAAAAGCTTCTGTAAGGCAAAGGACACCACCATCATTTGGACAAAGCAGAAGCCTACATAATGGTAAGCAATATTTAACAGCTTCATATCCAATAGAGGACTAATATCCAAAATGTATAAAAAATTCAAGAAACTAGATATCAAAAAACAAATAATCCAATTAAAAATTGGTACAATCTAAACAGGATTCTCAATAGAGGAAACTCAAGTGGCTGAGAAACACTTAAAGACATATTCAACATCCTTAGCTATCAGGGAAATGCAAAATCAACAAATGCAAAATGGACTTTGAGATTCCATCTTACACCTGTCAGAATGGCTAGGATCAAAAACACAAATGACAGCTCATGCTGACAAGGATGTGAAGCAAGGGAACACTCCTCCATTGCTGGTGCAAACTTATACAGCCACTATGGAAATCAGAGTGGTGGTTCCTTAGAAAGATGGGAATTGATCTACCTCAAGATCTAGCTGTACCACTCTTGGGCATATATCCAAAGGACAATTCACTCTACCATAGAAACATGAACTCAACCATGTTCATTAAGGTTCTACATTAATAGCCAGAAATTGTAAACAACCTAGATGTCCCTTAACAGAAGAATGGATAAAGAAAATGTAGTAATTTACACAAGGTAGTATTACTCAGCTGTTAAAAAATGGACCATGAAATTTGGAGGCAAGTGGGTAGAACTAGAAAACCGTCATCCTGAGTGAGGTAACCCAGACCCAGAAAGATAAATATGGTATGTGTTTGTTTATATCTGGATATTAGCTGTAGGTTGAGATGTTACATATAGAAGAAGGGACTGGGGGACATGTGGATTTCCCTGAGGGTGGGGAATAGAATAGATTTTATGGGTGGGCTGGGGGTATGAGGAGAGCGAAACAGGAGGATCAGGTAGAGAGAGGGAGGGATGATAAGGTTGAGGGAGGAAATGCAGGGAGAGACAGCTAGAATTGAAGGGCATTTGAGGAGTGGTATGGAAACCTAGTGCAGTGGAAACCTCCTAAAATATAAGAAAGTGATCTCTAAACAATAGGGGAGACAGAGTCTCAACTGGTCTTCTCTTGTCACCAAATGAAGTTTCCAGTACCAGAACTGGGTTACATCCAATTGAGTTGTTGGCTAAAGGGGTCCCATGGAAACTCCAAAACAACTCAAGCAGTTGTCAAGACAATTGACTCCTCTCCACAAACTGACATCAGGGCCCCATTGCTGAAGACACCTACACAACTTATTGAACATGGAGAGGTTGAACTGATGCCACATAGAACCTTTACCCCTATGTTCTAGTGTCTTTGGTACAGGGAAGTACTCTTCAGGCTACCAAAAGAGAAATGTAAACACCAATAAAGCCACAAAATCTTTGATATAAAATGCTGTCCTGCCTTCAAGATGTACTAGGGCAATGGTGGCACAAAGCTTGTGGGAGTAACCAACCAGCATCTGATTTGACTTAAGGTCCATTCCATGAGATGGAACCCATACCCAACACTGCTTGGGTGACCAAGAACCAGAGACTAGATAGCCCAGAAATCTAGGATAAAACCAAACACTACTGATCTGGGGGGGGGGAGAGTAGTGATAAAGTAACTCCTAACAATATTCTGCCATACTCATAAATAAATGTCTTATTCAGCCATCATCAGAAAAACTTTCTCCTGCAGCAGATGGGAACAATATAGAGACTCACAGGTAGATATGCGCGGGGGGGGGGGGGGGGGAGATCTTGGAACACTCAGCTCTAAATGAAATGTCTCCATTAAATCCCTCCCCTCAAAGCTCAGGGGAAACACACACACACACACACACACACACACACACACACACACACACACATACACACACACACACACACACACAAAGAGGTGGTGGAAAGAGTATAGAAGTCAGAGGGCATGGAGGACACTAGGAGAACAAAACCCTCTGAGTCAACTAAGAAAGGTGCATATGAGCTCATAAAGACTGAAGCAGCAATCACAGGGCCTATATGGGTCTGCACCAGGTCCTCTGTTCTTATATTATAGCTTTCAGTTTAGTGTTTTTAATGGGATGCCTGAGTGTCCAAAGGAGTGGTCTCTGATTCTTGTGCCTTCTCTTGGGCTCTTTTCCTGCTGGTTTGCCTTGTTCGACTTCATTGTGATAGTTTTTGTTTTGTCTTATTATATTTTATTTTGTTGTTAAAAAAGATTAGCAAAATATTGGTTAGTTTTGCTTTTATGAAGAACAGAATTAAAATGTTACTCAGTAGAAAAAAATAATTCTGTGTTCAGGTACATTGTTTTGATTAGGTTGTTTGTTTCCTTTTTTATTTTTCATGTTCCATATATCAATATTGATAGGTTCCAGATATCAATCCTTTTTATTCTTCATGTTCCATATATTAATAATCTGGCAAATATTTTTTTCCTATGATGTGGGCTGCCTCTTCCTTTCACTGATAGTTTTCTTAATATACTGAAATTTTTTCAATTGTTAGCCATATTTCTTAAGTTACAGGGGTTCGGTTTTAAAAGTCATTGTTTATGTCTATGTCTGCTAGTGCATTTTCCACACTTTCATCTAGAGTTGCAACCTTTCAGGTTTTAGTTGAGATCTTTATCCACTTGGACATGATTTGTGTGTGAGTGAGATAAGGAAAGATTGTTTCATTCTTCTACATACAAACATCCAGTTTATCCTGTACCATTTGTTGAAGATGCTGACTTTCCCCAAATATGTATTTTGGCATTTCTCTCAAAAGTCAGTCACTGGAGTTACATGGGTTTTATATGTATATGTTTTGTGTTTTAAGATTTTTTATTTATAATAAAAATATAATGGGGTTTTCATTGGGATTGCATTGAATCTATGACTGCCTTTGATATGACTATTTTCACAATTTTGTTTCTACTGAAGGATGGGTGTGGGAGTTCTTTCCATCTTCTAATGCATTCCTCAATTTTTTTCTCAGATGTTTTGAGATTTTCATTGTAGAGGTCCTTTATTTTTTCATTAAATGTAAACCAAGTTATTTTTTGAGATCATCATATGCTAAATTTTACTTATCAACTTGTATCCTTGAAACTCTGGAATGAAATCAATTTGGTCATTGAAGATATATTTTTATGTGTTCTTGTGTTGAAAAATTTGGAAGTATTAAAATTTGGAAGTATTTTACAAAAAAAACTATGTTCATAAGATATTTGTTTTTCCTCTTAAAAATTATTTTATTCATGTGTTTATTGTCTCTACCTATAAGTTATAATGTTTTTTATAACTATAGTTTTATAACTATAAGTAGCTATAAGTTTTTTCTGGTCCTGCCCAACTCCCTTGGCCCTTCAGTCAGGACAAATCTCTCTCACCCTCTGGTCCTGCAGCTACTTGGACCCAAATAAACACACAGAGGCTTATATTATTTACAAATGATATGGCCTAATGGCTCAGGCTTCTCACTAACTAGCTCCTACATCTTAAATTAACCTATTTCTATAAATCTATACTTTGCCATGTGGCTCATGGCTCACCAGTACCTTTTACATCTTGCTTCTCTTTGCAGCAGCTGACAGCATCTCCTAAAATGCTAATTGGCCAGTAGCCAGGCAGGAAGTATAGGTGGGATAAACAGACAAGGAGAATTCTGGGAAGAAGAAGGGCTGAGTCAGGAGTCACTAGCCATACACAGAAGAAACAAGTTGTGAAGGCAGAACTGAGAAAAGGTACCAAGCCATGTGGCTAAACATAGATAAGAATTATGGGTTAATTTAAGTGTAAGAGTTAGTCAGAATAAGCCTGAGCTAATGGCCATACAGTTATAAGTATTATAAGCCTCTGTGTGTTTACTTGGGTCTGAGCGGTTGCAGGATCAGGTGGGACCCAGGAATTTTATAAGTTGCTGTGGGACCTTGGTGCCGGGAAAGCACAGAAAAACTTCAGCTACACTACCAGGTTTCCCAACCAGTGAAATACTTGCTTGAGTCTGGAGCATTCATGCCTTTTCTCTTGGCCCCGTTAGACTGCTAGAAGTTGTCTGGTGGAAAAGAGTGGTGATTTGTGGCTTCATACTGGGGATGGGCCAGGAAGAAGGGATACAGGTTGTTTCACCAGGGTCTCTGGACCAGGTGCTGTGGCTTGAGGGCCACCAGAGGGTGAAAGATTATATTTTGATTATGACAGAGTGGGCAGAGGCCAGAGAAAAGAGATACAAGCAGGGAAGCATGGGAAGAAGTTGCATTTAGTCACTTGCCAAGGTTTCACGTGCCTTATGGGTTGTCTGGAGATTCTACTGTATTGAAGTCATGGCCTTGAGTGAAGGGGTTATCAACTTGGAAGGTGACAAGAAAAGGTAATATGGGGTCACTTACCTTGGTTTCCAGACCTTGTTGGGCAATTGGAGAGTCACAGTCAGACTGGCAGGAGAAACCCTAAGGAGTCCTGGGTGAAGATGGGTCAGAAGGAAGAGATATAAGGTTGCTTCTCAGGGTCTCTTGGACTTATGAACCTACTGAATTAAGTGTTGCTGCCAAGTAGCAGGTGGGGGCTGCTACTAGGATGTAGAGGTAAAGTGTCACTGTGGTTTCTGGGCTGGCAAGAATTATTTTAATATATTTTGGAAGTATATCATTATGATATAGCCAGAAGATTTCCTGTGTCCAGGCCTGCTGGCAGTCGGGACAAATCTCTGCTACTTGTGTCCCCCAAGTAAACACACAGAGGCTTATATTAATTATAACTGCATAGCCATGGCTCAAGCTTTTTGCTAGCAAGTTCTTATATTTTAAATTAGCCCATAATTATCAATCTATGTAACACAACATGTTCCATGGCTTTACCTGAGTCCCATTACATGTTGCTCCTTGGGCAGCTCACTGGTGTCTCCCCCACACCCCCACCTTTCTCTCTCTCTCTCTCTCTCTCTCTCTCTCTCTCTCTCTCTCTCTCTCTCTCTCTCTCTCTCTCTCTCTCTGAATTTCCTGCCTGCTTCTAAGCTGCCTTGCCATAGGCCAAATGGCTTTATTTATCAACCAATCAGAGCAACATATATTCACAGTGTACAGAAAGACATTCCCTCCATCACTTTCCCTTTTCTGTCTAAAGAAAAGGAAGGTTTTTCAACTTTAACCTATTAAAATTACATATAACAAAACAGTTATCTATTGGGGAAAATTATAAAGGCCACTCCACGTAGTTAAAAGGAAGATTTATTTAGTGGATGACTTACAAATGAAGGAATAGATAGGTTGCGGGGGTCTGGGGAAGGTGTATCGCAATCCAGCGGTGTTCTCTGGAGCTCTGCTCAGTCAACCTCCACTGTCCAGGGTCCAGGAACAGAGAGAGCGCTGGCCCATCCAGGTCTCAGGTCTCCAGACGCCTCCCTTGGCCCTGCCTCGTAGGCGTGACAGTTGCCAGAGTCTCAATGGGGGTTGGAACTTCCAGAACCAAGCTGGAATAGCTACCCACTACAGTTATCAAGCAAGAATTACAGTTACAATATCTAGTCTATGTATTTTGTAAAATTAAAGAAAATTTTTTCTATCTATTCTATATTTGTGAGTCTAAGGTTTTATATCTAATTTATCTTTTATAATAACCAAGGAAAATTATAACTATTGTGGGATGACTCATCCCTAACAGGCTTGAGGGCCAGCTGGCCCAAACCAGCACAAAAAGTTACTTTCTGAGAGCCAACCTGGGTCTGCCTATTGGCCTTAGCAATAGCAGCTGAGACATGATATGGAGATGACCTGGACCAATGAGAGGCAGGCATGTCACACCAGCAGATGCATATTCATCAGACCTCCCCCGAGGGTGGGATGGAGGGTATATAACACTTGCCTCTTCCTGAATAAGCTGAGCTTGTTATTGTGACATTCTCCTGGAGTCTGTGTGGTTTGACTCTGCACCTACTTGGCCCCCTCCCTCAAAGGGAACAACAGCACAGGACCCTGCCACAGACTATCGAGTCTTCAACTACATCAAAGACCTCAGAAAGATATAATATTACCTAACTAAACAGGAAGAGCGTTATAAGCAACTTTAAAAAATCTAGAATGACAAAGACAGCTGGCTGCGTAGACAATCACCCAAAGTTCCTGTGTAACATTGGGGCATCCATCTTCAGCCTATAGGCCTAGAGTTTTTTAGTCACTTCTCCATGTGTCCTGTAGAATGTTTGGCAGTCTCCTCTGTGAAGCAGGAACCCAAAGGACCATCTCGTCTTGCAAAGTTCTGTGGTCACCTTCATATGGGACCTGCATGTTCAGTTTATATAATGTACTGTCAAGCAGTCCAGGCAAGAGCAGTTTCGTGCCCAAATGGCCAGTTCTTCCAAGAAGAAGAGAAACTCCTTATGGAATGTCTTTGGTGCCCATCATCTTCCTTGAAGTAATTGGTGCTGCCAGAAGCAGACGTGTCTCATTGTCCAGAAAAGTCTGTTTTTAAAACATTTTAAATACCATATTCTGTAGGTCTTTGAAGTGTTTGAAGATTACCTACCTAAATGAATTATATCTATGTATACCTAGAAAATTTAACTAACATGACTATAAGTTTGACTATCATAGAAGACTAGTTACTAATCTGTATTTCTTATTATCCATTACAATTTCAAATGAGCTGCACAAACATAATACCTTAAACAAGAGTAGAAATTTACTTACAATATAACAAATTAACTTTATATTTGTGTCAATAAACTAAAATCTATAGCAATTTAAAACAAGTTGCTCTTTAAAAATAGATTCAATAATCTAACCTTTTATCCTATCATATCTATATCCTATATTTCTATATCATATCCCCCTTTCTTCTTCTAGAAAGATATTGACTATGACCAATAACAATTTGTAACCAACAATCTAAACAAAGACAACCATCCATAATCCATTTTTTGGGGAATGTGGGCATAGTGTTCTAGGCTATTTCCTGCTGATGGGGGGGCGCTGGTAGTCTTATGGGGATCCTGAGAAAATTCAAGATAATGGTCAAGTCCTGGGAAGACTGGCTATAACCTTTGTTGATAGGTACCATCTGTTAAGGTTCTGATCCATCTTAACGTGGAACAAATTCATAGCCTCTTGATTCCTGTGGAAACAAAAGCAGAGCCTCCTTTGCAAAACAACATATCCATAGATCCAAATTTTGAAGTCAAGATACCTTTAAAATATACATATTAGTTTAACTTAGCAGCCTTTACAATCAAATGTCTTTCTCCAGTTAAAAATCCCAAAGACAACATAATCCAGATTCTCTGTGATTTCCATTTTTACATGGCTTATTTTTTATATTTTACTTTCTCTTTAAAGACTTTATTTTTAAAACTTTCTATTTTTTTTAAAGATTTATTTATTTATTTATTTATTTATTATACAGTGTTCCTCCTGCATATATGCCTGTGCACCAGAAGAGGGCATTAGATCCCATTGTAGATGGTTGTGAGCCACCATGTGGTTGCTGGGAATTGAACTCAGGACCTCTGGAAGAACAGCCAATGTTCTTAAGCTCTGCACCATCTCTCCAGCTCCAACTTTCTATTTCTTTATGTAACTGTCTCTATTCCTTTTCCTCTCTCTTCCAAGTTTACATACATTTTTACACACACTGTAAACTGTTTAGGGTTTTTCCCATCTGAACCTGTCTTATTGTGAATCTATTGCTTTAAACTGCAGTGCTAGTACTGAAGCAGCAGCCTTGACTGCTGATTTCACCCATCTCATCTTTTCAACATGATGGAGATAATTCACCACCAGCTCTGGGAGCCATGCTGTTCGCAGACTCTGGTAGGCAGTGGGTCTATGCTTTTATCAAAGCAGCCTGTAGCCCAGAAACCTTTATTTTTTTCTGTACTAGCAAAGGCTAAATTCACCACGCAGTGTACTGTGCAGCTTGGAGATTCCTCTGTGTACCGCAGCGGGAATCCACCATATGCCACAAACGCGCCACAGAGTAGCTCTGAGAGAGACAACTAGGAAACTGTTTTTAGCTCCGTTTTAGGATCTTTTTTTTTTAAAAAGCTTTCTCAGGTTATAGGTGGAAACTCTTGCCCATGTTGGGTGCCATTTGTAGCTGGAAGATTTCCTGTGTCCCACCCAGCCTGCTGGTGGTTGGGACAGATCTCTCCCACTCGTGTCCCCCAAGTAAAACCACCAAGGCTTATATTAATTATGACTGCATGGCCATGGCTCAAGGTAGTTCTTCTATCTTAAATTAGCCCATAACTATCAATCTATGTATTGCTACAATGTTCTGTGGCTTTACCTGTGTCCCATTACACGCTGCTCCTTGGGCTACTTGCTGGCATCTCCACTGCCTTCTTCCTGGCTCTCTCTTCGAACTTCTCACCTGCTTCTAACCTGCCTTGCCATAGGCCAGATGGCTTTATTTATCAACCAATCAGAGCAACACATATTCACAGTATACAGAAAGACATTCCCCCAATATTATGATCAAAGAAGGTCCTTTTCATATTAGGCTCCTCACTATACTGTTGAGTAGGAAAGCCCAAAGAGAAAAGAACAATAGGGTTAAAATATGCATTTGTGTTACAAATTCTGTGCACATTTGCAACTCACTTAGATTACCTTCATTAAATATTAATTATAGTATTAATCAAAAGAGTACCTTTTTTAGAAAAATTAGAATATGAAAACTCCCAAGAGAAGAAAATGTGGTTGTAGAGAATTAGTTCCTTTCTCATCTTCGTAACCAGCTTCCATTATTTATTAACATACAAGTGATTTCTGGTCATAGAAGGCTTTGATGAGAATCTCAAGCTCCCACTTTTCAGGTACATGGCCTTGAATCTCAATACTTTAAAAAAGAATCAGAGACTTACTCATCCTCCCAGTCAGGAATCCCATAAAAACACTAAATTGGAAGCCATAAAATATATGCAAAGGACCTAATATAGACCCGTGCAGGCCCTGTAGATCTCCTGGTGTCTTCTGGGATATCCCCTCTGGATCTTATACTCTTTCTGCTTCCTCCTCTGAGGGGTTCCCTGAGACATCCCATTTAGGGCTGAGTGTTCCAAGGTCTCTCTCTCACTCTCTGCGTAATGTCTGGCTGTGGGTCTCTATATTTGTTCCCATCTGCTGCAGGAGGAAGCTTCTCTGATGATAGCTGAGGCTTGTAGCTTTCTTGTGTTGTCTTTGTCTAGTTTAGTTATCAAGGGAGTGCTAACCTCACAGAAATAGTTTAGAAATGTTCCTTTCAATTTTCTGCAAGTTTTCTTCAAAATTTTTTCAAACAGTTTGTAAGTGATTGGCACTTATTTTTTACTTAAATGTTTGGTAGATTTGACAGTGAAGCCATCTGGTTCTGAGCTTTCCTTTCTTGAATGATTTTTTTTCTTAAATTTATTCAATTCCCATACTAGTTACAGGTCTGTTCTGAGTTTCTGTCTCCATGATTCAGTCTTTGTGGAATGTATATTTCTATAAATTTCTTCATTTTCTAAGTTATCCAGTTTTCTGGCATGTAATTATTCATAGGAGTCTCTCATAATCCTTTTCATTGCTGTTCTATCAGTAATAATGTTTCCCCTTTCATTCATAATTTATCTATTTGAATCTTTTGTCTTTTTTCATGATTTAAATTCTGGTCAATTTTATTTATCTTTTTTTCCTTTCTGAAGAACTAATTCATTTTTCTCATTTTTCAATATCTCCCATACATTTTGCTTTTATATTATACTTTGTATTGTGGGGAAAGTTAAGTTTGAAAAAAATACTTGTCCTAATTTTTTTTCGAGACAGGGTTTCTCTGTGTAGTTTTTGTGCCTGTCCTGGATCTCACTCTGTCGACCAGACTGGCCTTGAACTCACAGAGATCTGCCTGGCTCTGCCTCCTGAGTGCTGGGATTAAAGGAGTGTGCCACCACTGCCCAGCTTGTCCTAATTTTTTTAAATTTACTCATTTTGTAAAATTTTACAAATATATATGTTGTTTTAACTTCATCATAGTGGCTTCATCTTTTTTTTTTTTTTTTTTTTTTCAAATTTTTGTTTTTGTTTTAACTTCAGCATAGTGGCTTCATCTTAATCTACTGCTATTTCAGCCAGTAATTGCAAGTCTACAGTTACTGGCCTGCTTCTGTAGCAACAGCCTGGCTACTCATAGCCTGGGAATTCTGTTCCTGCAGGCACAGGCCCTGTCACTGCTGCTAAAGGTAGCTTTAACTAAATATCATTCTGTTTATAAGACTCGAGATTCAAAGGCTGTGGTGAAAACCTGTGAGCTCAGAAAGGCTGAGTTGCAATTAGCTAACCTTCCCTCCTTGTTGCTGTCTCCAAAAGACCTGTGCCAAAAAAAAGACCTGTTTGCCAAACCAGAAAAAGCTGTGCCACTCCAAACCCTACCCTACTATTTCCGGTCTCTCTTTATCACTCCTGATGCCCTCTGATGCTCTATGATTAATTTTTGTCAACTAGTTGCTAGTACAGCTTCCTGATCTCAGGTTAATTTTATTAAATTAATGCAAATGAAAACTCGAGGTTCACAGCGTGATCAAATATCCCCCCAACATTTCTCTAACATTTCTAAATAAAAAGGAAAAATATTAACTTTGATACAGTAAAACTATATACAAGAACGATTGTCAGGTATTGTCTAAACAAAAAGGAAAAGTTTCAACTTTAACACAATAAAATGATATACAATAAGAACAATTATCAAGTAAGCATTACATTCACAATGGCCAGTCCAATTGTATTTGGCAAATTCAGAGAAACTACTCTGTTATCTATCCAATCTTGATGAGTCCAAAGTTTTGTAACTAATTCACTTTGCATTCTCACCCAATTCCCCTGCCTCAAGACTGTGCTAGGTATCCCACCATGGGGAGAAAGCTTAGATCTGCCTCTACAGAATATACCAGGCTCTGCTGACTCCCCATGGGAGGCCTTACCTTCTTGTAGGAGAAAATGGGTTGGAAGGAGGGGGGTTGAGGAGGAAGACTGGAGGAGCAGGAGGAGGAAAGAGGGGATCTGTGATTGGTATGTAAAATGAATAAAAAAAATTTCTTAGTAAAATAGAAAATAGAACTGATATAGTTAATAAATATTACTATTTTATATCTAAAAAAACTAACTTGTATTACCAACCCAAAACTGTCTTCTTAGACCTCAAAACATTTTCTTATAAAAACAATTTATGTTTTTATGTCTCTCAACCTTATACACTGTATACCTTAATACACTTTGTGAGTTTCTTTTCTGAATTTGGTAACAAGGAAAACTGTAACTATAACTATCTTGTCTTCAACTTCATCAGAGACCCAGGAAGTTCTGTATAAACAGTCCTGTGTGAACAGGAAGTACAAAGCAAGCATCTTCCAAAACTATAGAAATGACAGAAGCAGCTGTTCCTTTACAATGTTGGGGCATACATCTTTGACCTACAGGGCTAGAATAGCTGGCAGACTTTTCTGTGAAGCAGGAATTTTGAAGGACAGTCCTACCTTGTCTTGGCAAAGTTCAGCAGTCTTTTTCCTTTGTGTCCTGCTCATCCAATTTGGACAGCAACTGTCAGCACTCTAAACAAGGGCAGTTTTCAGTGATTAAATTTGCCGCAACAAAAGCAAAGTACATATGGAGGTTCTTTGATGCCCATCTTCCATTTTTGAGGTAAATTTGTGCTGCCAGGAGTAGACATGTCTCACTATCATGAAAAGTCTTAGGTTATTAAAACATCTTAAATGCCATATTCTGTAAGTCTCTGAAGTGTTTGAAGATCATTTATCTATCTAAACTATATCTCTGTTTAACCTTGAAAACAACCCTTAACTACAAATTTGATTATTATAGATGACTATCTACCAGCCTGTATTTCTTAATTATGCATTACATTTTTAAATGAGCTTCATAGGTACAATACCTTAAACAAGAGTAGAAACATATATACAATATAACAAAAATAACCTTAAATTTCTATCAATATACAAAAATGCATACCAATGTAAAATATTTGAGATTAATAGTTGCTTTTTAGTTTAAAGTAGATCCAATAATCTACCCTTTTATCCTATCTTTTCCATACCCCTTCTTTTTTCCTCAGAAAGAGATCCTTGAATCCAATCTCTCTTGCTTAGTTTCTTCCCTTACCATGACCAGTAACAATTTGCAACCAACCCCCCTAAATGATGACAAACATTCATAACCTGCCAATGACCAAAAACTACCCATCCCCTCTCTTGGGAATGTAGGTGCCATATTCTTTAAATTACTTCTTATTGTCTATGGGCAACAGAATCTTTAGGGGATCGTGAGAAAATTGAGATAATGGTCAAGTCCTGGGAGAACTAGCTGTATTATTTTTTTGTTTAGTCTCTGTGTGATAGTGTTGAGCATATCTAAAGTCTTGGCTGGATAGTCTGTGAGGCTGGACAATCTCAGCTAACCACTGCTGTGGGATGGTTTGTTTGTCAAATCTGTTGCTCTGATTGGTCAATAAATAAAACACTGATTGGCCAGTGGCCAGGCAGGAAGTAGGTGGGACAAGGAGAGAGGAGAATTCTGGGAAGCAGAAGGCTGAGGCGGGGAGACACTGCCAGCTGCCGCCATGACCAGCAGCATGTGAAGACACTAATAAGCCACCAGCCACGTGGTAAGGTATAGATTTATGGAAATGGATTAATTTAGGATATAAGAACAGTTAGCAAGAAGCCTGCCACGGCCATACAGTTTGTATGCAATATAAGTCTCTGTGTTTACTTGGTTGGGTCTGAGCGGCTGTGGGACTGGCAGGTGACAAAGATTTGTCCTGACTGTGGGCAAGGCAGGAAAACTCTAGCTACAAACCACCTTGAAATTGTCCTGAGCAGTTTGTAGCTACAACCCTTCCTTTCTTTATCCATCACCAAGATTTCACATTAAGAACATAAATAACTTTAAAAGTCTTTACAAATTCAAACACATTAAAATTTTAGTAACCAGTCTTTTAAAATCTAAGGTCTTTCAAAATTCAAAGTATCTCAACTGTGGACTCCAGTAAAATATGTTCTTACTTCAAGAGGGAAAAATCAGGTCACAATCACAATCAAAGCAAAACAAAATTCCAACTGTCCAACATCTGGGATCCACTCCTGATTCCTCCAAAGGGCTTGAGTCATTTCTCTGGCTCTGCCTTCTGCAGCACACACAATTTGTCTTCTGTTCTCTGGCTAGCTCCACTCCATTGCTGTTGCTGTTCTTGGTGGTCATCCCATGCTACTGACATCTCCAAAATGCTGGAGTTCCTCACTGCAACTGGGCTGAACTTTCACCAATAGCCTCTCATAGGCTCTCTTCATGGTGCTAAGTCTCAACTTCTTTGCATGGCCCCTTCAATCCTAGGCTTTCAACTGCCACTGAGGCTGTACCTTCACCAATGGCCTCCCTCTCCTGGCCTCTCACAGTGCCAGTCCTCAGCTGCTCTCCATGACCCCTTCATTCCTTCAAAACCAACATTGCCTGGGTGATTCTTACACATTACCAAGTCTGGCTGTCAGCATGAGGTACAACCTTGGCCACCTCTGGAACACAGCATCTCTGTGCTGTCAGGAAATACTTCACAGAAGATTTTTCCAGGGATGCTGGTCTCTTCTTAATCACCACTAATTTCTTAGCTCTAGCTGACCAGCATCAATTGTTTCAGTAACATAAAGGTTTCACTTCAGTAGTTCTGGTATCTTGTTAATCACAGCTGATTCATCATCCCCAGCTAACCAGAACCACAGGATCTTAATTCAAAATAACAAATGGCCCTGATAAAAGTCTTTAAACTTCCCTCTGAAACTTTGCAAGCCAAGCCTCAATCTTCTGCACTTCTCTTAATATTTTTATCTTCCAAGTTCCCACAGAACATTTCACTGATGTCTCTCAACTCTCAGTGGCACTTCTAGCTAAAAGTTTTAAACTCCTTCCACAATCCTTCCAAAAACATGGTCAGGTCTGTCAGCAAAACCCCACTCCTGGTACCAATTTGTCTTAGTTAGGGTTTCTATTGCTGCAACGAAACACCATGACCAAAAGGCAAGTTGAGGAGGAAAGGGTTTGTTAGGCTTATACTTCAGCAATGCTGTTCATCAACAAAGGAAATCAGGACAGGAACTTATATAAGGTAGGATCCTGGAGGCACAAGCTAATACAGAGGCCATGGAGGGGTGCCGCTTTCTGGCTTGCTCCTCATGACTTGCTTAGCCCACCTTCTTATGGAACCCAGGAGTAGCAGCTAAGGGGTGGCACCATGGTCTGGGCTCTCTGATGCTCTTTGTCAACTAGTTGCTAACACAGTGTCCTGACTCCAGGTTAATTTTATTTAATTAACACAAATGCAAACTCGGGGTTCACAGTGTGAGTGAATATCCCCAAACATACATATTATATTCTCTCATATTTTCTTATCCTCTATTTTCTTGGCTCTCCCCCTCCAGTAATAAAAGAATACATTTTAGGTGTCAGGGAGATGGCTCAGCATGATGCTTGCTATACAATCGGGGGTCTTGAATTCTAGCCAGTAGCACCCACAAAAAAGGAAGCCAGGGCCTGCAGCACACAGAAACTAGCACACAGTGAGCTCTAGGTTTAATGAAAGGCCATGCTTCAAAAAGAAAGAAGGAAGACACTCAATGTGCACTGTGGCACACATATGTACACACACACACTTTCTTTTTTGTGTATTTCTGCTCTAATCCATTTATTTCCACCATTCCATTCACTGTATGCTTACATCCTCTTCTCTCTAATTCCATGAGGAGTTAAATTAGCTTGTGGAATTGAGAAAGTTCTCATTATGTAGACAAGGCTGGCCTCAAATTCACATAGATTCACCTGCCTTTGCCTCCTGGTGTTGGGATTAAAGATGTGTGCCACCACACCAGAATGATGTTTATTATTTATAAATGCAATTATGACTATTATGCTTTTCTGGAGGGCTGGCTCTTATATTGTATAATTTGCTGTCACTTTGTGACAAGTTTTGAGTTAAGTCTATTTTATATCCTGTATTTTCTCCCTTTTTGTTGAATGCCCTATCTTTTTCTAATCTATGTGTGCCCTTAAAGATTATAGAAACTACAGAGTTGGCTATTGACTTTTAAAATCCTTTTAGCTATTGTGTCTTCCTCCCTACCCCTCAGTGCTGGTGGATCAAATCTTATTGGGCAAGTGATGCATCACTGAGCTACAACCCAGCTCCACATTCTGTGTATTTTGACCTGGGATCATAGTACATTGATATTTTCAGTAATTATTGATAGAAAAAAGAAAGATTTGTAACTGCCACTTTCTTCATTGTTTTCTGCCCAATTTGTCATTTTTTTGGCCCCCTTTTCTTCTTTTCAATCTTTTTACTTGATATACTTTCATTCCTTCATTTATCTTTTCTTTCTAATTTATTTCTTTATGTTGTTATTATTGTCGTTTGAGATAAAGTCTTACTACGTACCCCAGGATGGCCTTGAACTCATGATCTTCCTGCTTATGCCTCCTGAGTACTGGGATTATAGATGTGTAAGACCACATTCAGCTCTCTTTCCTTTTATGTAACTTATTTTAGTATTTTCTTTTTGGTTACAGTACACTTCTGTAAAGTTACTTATAATAGCTTATTTTAAGCTAATAATATATTATCTCAAATCATATGAATAATTACACTTCCCCATTCCTCCCCAACACTTTATAGCATTAATGTCACAAGTTATAGATAAATACATGTATATATTATGTATCTAATATATTTTAGTTATACCTTTAGTTACATAATTTTGATTAACTTTTATGGCAGAATTAAAAGTAATTTCTTCACTATTTTTATTTTATTGCAAGAGAGTATTCTGTGTAGGCCAATATACTTAATGTGCCAGTGGATTTTATGATTTCTTATGTTGTTGTGTTGCTATTTTAGCATCCTTTCTTCTCAAACTGAACATCTCCCTTTAGCATTTTTTCCGCAGCAGATACAGAAATGATTAGCTCCCTCCGAATTTGTTTGTCTCTGATTTTTTTTTTAATCTGTGCATGTACAAACATATATAAATACAACTTGCTGAATCTGTTTTTGTTCTTTGTGTGAATACTGTTTCAAGTCTGATAATTCTATATTGGACAACTAATAAGGGGGCTCATCCCTGGGAGAGGAAAATTCTCTTCCTCCCAGCAGTCATTAGTTACCTGTAGTTCTTTGTCTAGGGGCCGGAACCTGAGAAATTTGTCCCTTTCCATTTAATATGTCTATAGATATTGCTACTGTTCTGGTCTTGTTTCATAGCCATTTATAGGAGAGACTGCTTCACAACAGACGTCTTGGGATTATGGTTCGTACAGCCTTTCTGCCTTCATTTCTTCTACAATGTTTCCGGAATGGTAGATGGAAGAGCTGTGATGTGGATATACCCATTGAGGTTGGGCTCCCCACAATCTGTTGGTCTCTGTATTGTGGCCAGTTGTGTTTTTCTGGGATGATCCATTTGCTATAAAGATAGGCTTATTTCATAATGGCTGGTGGCTACAGTTGTCTGTGGGTATAAGGATACAATTAAGAATGTAGTAAGAAATTATACTGGTTTAGTAAAGTGGTAGTTATAGATTCTCTCTTTTATTTTAAAGCGTTTTCTTGGACAAATAGTGATTTATGCACTGGAAGCAGAATTAAAAGTGGACATCTTTTATAAGACACACATGCAAGTAGAGTGGAAATTTTTTTGTTTGATTCTGGCTATACAGTTGCCTTGCTTGTTCTGCCTTGATAGAGTGTTCTAGCTATACACTTAAAAAGTTTTTGTTGTTTGTTTTTTCACAAAATAAAATTAATAAGAAAACAAAAAACCATTACATTGAGGCTGGTCCAGACGACACAACTGAAGGAAAAGACCCCAAGAGCAGGTATAAGAATCAGGACCCACTCATTTGCACACTCTGGAATCCCATAGAAACACTAAACTGGATGGCACAATATGTGCACAGAGGACCTCATGCAGACCTGTGCAGGCCCTGTGCATGCTGCTTCAGTCTCTATGAGCTCATATGAGCTTTGCTCAGTTGATTTAGAGGGCCTTGTTCTCTTGGTGTCCTCCATCCCCTCTGGCTCTTACACTCTTTCTGCCTCCTCTTCTGTGGGGTTCTCTGTGCTCTGAAGGGAGGGATTTAAGGGAGACATCCCATTTAGAGGTGTATGTTCCAAGGTCTCTCTCTCTCTCTCTCTCTCTCTCTCTCTCTCTCTCTCTCTCTCTCTCTCTCTCTCTCTCTCTCTCTCCATAATCTCTGGCTGTGGATCTCTGCATCTGTTCCCATCTGTTGCAAGAGGAAGTTTCTCTGACAATGACTGGATAAGGCATCGTTCTTTTGAGTATAGAGGAATATCATTGTGAGTTATTTTATTGATACATCTTTTTTCAGACCAGTAGTGCTCAGTTTTACCCTAGGTCAGTGGGCTATCTAGTCTCTGGTTCTTGGTCACCCAAGCAGTGTCAAGGTATAGGTTCAGTCACATGGAGTGGGCCTTAAGTCAAATCAGACATTGGTTGGATCCTCCCACAAGTTCTGTGTCCTGGCATATCTTGAAGGTCAAAGATTTTGCGGCTGGGTTGGTATTTACATTTCTCCTTTGGCAGCCTACAGAGTACTTTCCCACACCGAAGAAACCAGAACGTAGGAGTAAAGGCTCATGTAGGCACCAGATTGACTTCTCCATGTTCAATGAGTTGTGTGGGTGTTGTCCTCAGCCCCCATTGAATAGATTCTTTTCTAAGGTTCATGACCTCACTATCCCCAAGAAGCTGGCTTGTTTTCTGTACCAAGTATGATTTCTTTTGCGTTGAGTGGTTCTAAAGTCCAATTAGACAGCTGTTGACCGCCACTGACATGGGAGTGCCACTTATTGCATCTTTATGCACATCTTGCCATGCTGGTCATTGTCATGGTTCATCAGTTGCAGCTGGGTAGGACTGTTTAATTAATTCCCTCCCTTGGTAGCTTGCATATACATTTTCTGGAATCATGGAAGCCAGACTATAAGAAAGTGGCTTTTAGGACAGAGCCAGCTAGAATCATGTGAGTCCTGTGTCCTAAAGTATGAGGTATATTTAGCAATAGGGTCCACCTTCAACCCCTTAGAGGCAACAAAGTGCTACATCTATATCTATAATCTATATTGGTGAGTCACTTGGTCTATCCTGACCAACCACTAGAAAGGAGGTCCTGGGTTTTTTGTTAGTCTGTGGTTCTTGCACATATGTATGTATACACACAGACACACACACACACACACACACACACACACACACACACACACACATCTTATCTTAAAGGAAGTTAAGCCACTTAGACTGACAATGCTACTAATAATTCCCTTCTTTCTAAATAGATTCAAAATTATTACTTTGTCTTTGATTTCTGACAGCTTAATTACAATATGGTTTGGTATATAGTTTATTAATTCTTGTTGAAACTTTTGAGTTTCATACTGTAAACTTTGATATCTCCTCATGATTTTGTCAAATTTCTACAAATATTTCTTTGCATATGCTTTCTAGACCCTTCTCTCCGTCTCATAGTTTGTTATACTTATTCACTTGTTGGTGGTCCATAAATTCTTTTAGCTATCTTTTTTGTTTGTCTGTTCATTTGTTTTCTTTTGTTGTTTGTGACTGATAATTTCAGATGACCTGTTTTGTTTTTGTTGGTTCTTGATGCATGGTCTATTCTGCTATTGAACTCCTATATTCAAATTTTTAGTCCAGTTAGAATATTTACTTCCAAGATTTTTGCTTGCCTGTTTTTAAAAGTTTATATCTTCTTTGAAATTCTCTCTCTTTTTTTGCCCATTGTTCTCTGAGCTCAGTGAGAATCCAAATGAAATTTGTAATGTTTTGTGTGGGAAATGTAAAAGAGATGCACTATTTTTTTCAATCAAAGGTTTAAATGTGAAAAAATATCTTCATTAAAAATTGTAAAGAAGCTGTTTGGCAGAAATTCAAATTCATCCAGGTTTAACACTTCTTGAAATCAAAATATGTGCTCAAGGTTATACTGGGTACTCACAATTGTATCCTTCTTATTTGCTCCACCACTACAAATTAGCCAGTCATGTGAGAATGTGAGGCCTTGCTCTGACCACTCAGTAAGACACAGGTCACCTTTGCATTAGGAATAAGAACTCAGCAGGAGCTCTGTTGGGTTTATTTGCTGCTTTATTTGACATGACAATGAGCTCTCCTGCCAAAGTGAAACTTGGTTTTGCCAAAATTCTTTGGCTGGTGTGATCATTTCCTTGGGACCTCAGACCCATTCTATCAAATACTTTATACGTTTCCTTTGCAGTAAATTTGCTTTATGACTTTTATCTAGGTTTTTTTTTTTTAGTTTATTTCCCCTTTAAAATTATCTTTGGCTCTTGCTTTGGTGTGTTTGTATTAATATTTTACTATGCCATCGTAAAGAAGTGCCACCTCTTCTTGTCTTCTTAGATTGGCCTCAAACAGAATACTTTGATCAATCATCCAGGACAAAACTTTTGTGGAACTCTGAAACCTTTAGTCCATTATATCACATTGGTGTTCAGTGGTCTTTGGATATCTAGAGTATGCCTGGTCCTGTCCACACTCTGAAATATGTAGGTCAGAAGTCACTCAACTAGCACCTGAGGAAGTTGGAGCAATGAGTGTACAGTCCACTTTTTCCTTCCTTAAGGAGAAGCAGGGAGCTAGCATATAACACTTAATCACTTTATCCTGTGCCATGGGGAGGAGCTATGGTAGATGCTACATTATACTTCAGGCTGTTGCTTGTTCTTTATCCGCCAGTGGACTCTAATACAAGGGTATGAAAAGAGGTCATAAATTCCAGAACAGGTGGTTGGCAGAATATAGGAAGATTTGGTGGGGAAAAGGGGATGGAAAGATGCAAATGCAGTGTACTCACATGTGAAATCCTCAAATAATTTTTTAAACAAATAACCACATTGATATGCAGAAACATTATTTTTGTACCTAACTTTCATTGAATTTTTCAAAATGAACATCAGCTAACAAAACATTTGATCCTTTGCCTGGCATAAAATATAACAAGGAGTTGGGAAGATGGATTGGTGTTCACCACAAAATCATGAGGATCTGAGTTCATACCTAACACCCACATAAAAAGTCAAACATGGTGACACTCATTTGTAACCCTGGTGCTTGGGATGCCATGATGGTGGATCCTGAGATGGATCCCTGAGGCTTGCTGGCTATCTAGTCTATATGAATAGGTAAAAACTTAGGTATACCCAGAATCTCAGGGAGAGATTCTGCTTCAAATAATAAGGTGGACAGTTCATAAGGAACAACACCTGTAGTTGACCTCTGATATCCATATACACATGCACACATATGCACATGTACACACACATGCACTCCCCATGAATATGCACATATAATACCCAACACACATGCACACACACAATAGTAATAATAGTAATAATAATAATAATAATAATAATAATAATAATAGTGATAGAAACAAAAATTGTGTGGTCAAAAATCTCCAGGTTGTCATGACAGATTTTTTAAAAAATGTTTGTTTTATTATTTTACATTAATTTTTTATTCTTTTCTCATATATTACATCCCAACCTCAGTTTCTCCTCTCTCCACTCCTCCCAGCCCCTCTCCCTACCTCCCTTCTCTCCCAGATCCACTCCTCCTCCATTTCCCTTCAGAAAAGGATAGGCATCCTAGGAATATCAACCAAACATGGTGTACATCATGTTGCAATAAGACTAAGCACAAACCATATTGCTGGATGAGGCAAACCAGTAGGAGGAAAAGGGTTCCAAGAGCAGGCTGAAGAGGATATCTCTACATCCTCTGCTCCCACTGTTAGGAATCCCAGAAGAACACCAAGCTACACAACCATAACATATATGCAGAGGACATAGTTCAGACCCATGCAGGCTCCCTGATTGTCACTTCAGTCTCTGTAAGCCCCTGTGAGCCCTGGTTAGTTAATTCTGTTGGCCATTTTCTTGTGGTGTTCTTGACCCCTGTGGCTCCTACAATCCTTCTTCCCCATCTTCTACAGAATTCCTGGAGCTCCACCTAATGTTTGGCAATGGGTCTCTGCATCTGATCCCATCAGTTGTTGGATAAAGCCTATCTGATGACAATTATGTCATGATAGATTTTATATATAAAAGTTAATATAAAATGTGACAAGTAAAGAAAAATGTTAGTTTCATGTAATTAAAACATGCTACTTATAGGGGCTATAGAAATGGCTTAATGACTAAGAATGTGTACTGACCTTCTAGAGGACCTAAGTTCAGTACTCAGGACCCACATCAAGCAGCTCACAACCGCCTATAAATCCAGACCCATGGGGATCTGTGGCCCCTGGCATTCATAAGCATCTGCATACATATATACATATCCACACATAATTAAAAAGCTCAGTACTCTGAAATCAGAGGCAGGCAGATCTCTAAGTTTGAGGCCAGCCTGGTCCACATAGTAAGCTATAGGGCACCCAGAGCTACATAAAGAGACCCTGTTGGGGATGTCTTTCTGTACTCTGTGAATATATGTTTTTCCCATTGGTTAATAAATAAGCTGCTTTGGCCTATGGCAGGCTTCTTGCTAGCTAACTCTTTCATCTTAAATTAACCCATTTCTATTAATCTATATTTTTTGCTGCCTGGCCGTGGCATTACTGGTCTGCTTGCATCTTGTTTCTCCTTTGGTGGTGGCTGGCATCTCCCCAGACTCTGCCCTTCTCTTTCCTGTCTCTCTCCTTGGATTTCCCACCTGCCTATAAGCTGCTTTGCCATAGGCTTTGCATATTTATTAACCAATGGGAACAACATATATTCACAGCATACAGAAAGACATCCCCCAGTAAGACCCTGTCTCTAAAATAATAATAATACAAATAAATCTTTTGTGCTTTGAGTCCCCATTGGAATCCATACCTTACCAGTATTCAGCCCTAAATCTAAAAGTGTTAGCTCCCATTATTAATATTGGAAGCACATGCCTGGCCTAGGAAAACTCTTACACCCCCTCTGGAAACCAGTAAATATGTATCATGTAAAACATGTGTCAAAAATCAAAACAAAAGAGAAATAAAAATAGAAAAAAACCTTGGAGGTCTGGTGTTATTTCCTGTGGTGGTTTGAATGAAAATGACCCCCATAAGCTCATAGGAAGTGGCACTATTAGGAGGTGTGACCTTGTTGGAATAGATGTGGCCTTGTTGGAGGAAGTGTGTCACTGGGGACGAGCTTTGAGATTCCACATGCTCAAGATAGGACCAATCTCTCTCTCTCTCTCTTCCTGCCTGTGGATCAAGATGTGGAACTCTCGGCTACTTCTCCAGCACCATGTCTGCCTGCATGCTGCCATGTCCTTCCACGATGACATGGATTTCCCTGGGAAGGGGAAATAGAAGAGATTTCCTGGGTAAACTGGGGGTAGGGGAGGGGAGATGGAGGGATGGGAACTTGAGGGAGCAGGTTGGGTGGGCTGGGTATGGGAGGTGGGTTGGGGACCCGACAGAGGGAGAGAATAAGAGACATCTTGATAGGGGGCCATTTCAGGGTAGGGAGAAACCTGGCACCAGGGAAACCCCCAGGAATCCATAAGGATGACTCCAACTAAGACTCCTAGCAGTAGTGGAGAAGGTGCCTGAATTGGCCATCTACTGTAATCAGATTGGTGACTACCCTAATTGTCATCATAGAGCCTTCATCCAGCAACTGATGGAAGCAGATGCAGAGATCCACAGCCAAACACTGGACTGAGCTCTGGAAGTCCTGCTGAAGAAAGGGAAGAGGGATTGTATGAGCCAGGGGGATCATGACAGGCAATCCACAGAAACAGCTGACCTGAGCTTGTGAGTGCTCATGGTCTCTGGACCAACAGTTAGGGGCTTCCATGGTACCAGACTAGGCCCTCTGCATGTGTGTGACAATTGTGTAGCTTGGTCTCTTTGTAAGGCTCCTAGGAGTGAGATCAGGACCTGTCCCTGGTGCTTTGCTGGCTTTGGGGGACCTGTTCTCCATGTTAGATTACCTATTCCAGCCTTGATGCAGGGGGAAGAGCTTGGTCCTGCTTCAACTTGATGTGCCACACTTTTCTCAAGCCCACTGGAGGCCTGCGCCTTTTTGAATGGAGACAGAGGAAGAGTGGATGGAGAGGGGTGTAGATGGGAAGTGTGTATGGGGGGAACTTAGAGGAGAGGAGGGAGGGGAAATTGCAGTCAGTATGTAAAACATATGAAAAATGTTATTTAAATAAAAATAAAATACAAAATACAAAAGAACAGAAAAAATAAAAAAATTAATAAATTATTTTAAAAAGGAAAAAATCAAAAGGGGTGCAGAAATCCCCCAAAGGTCAGTGGGACCAAAAAGTTTTATAGGTGCCACCATTTTGTTTTATGTCATGTGGTTACATTAACCAAGACGGCGGTGAAGCCACATGGTATTTACTCTCTTTGATATCATCAGCAAAGATGGCAGCCAAGTCACATGATTGCTGTCAACTTAATGAGGTCACCAGCCAAGATGATGGCAAATCACATTGTTACTTTCTTCTAATAGCGAGCTCAGTTCCTTGGTAAAGCTTTCCCATCCCCCATCAAGGCACAAGTCCTTGTGGAGTCCACACATCTCACAGATTAAATGTGGACTGTTACATCCCTTTTCTTAAAACGTCATTTTAGTTAGGTTAGTATGGCTATATGAGGAGATGGTACCTGTGGTCTATGCAGGGAGGCCCAAAGCGTCAAAATTAAGAAACAGAGGAAGAAATTTCATGTTCTCAGCTCAAAGAAGTAGAATGCATATTTATCTGTTAGGATAGCTGGAATCAGTATGAGGGCTCTCAGATAGAGAAAAAGAGAAGAAATTTAACCATTATCCAGTTTTTAAGTCAAAACAATAGTGAGCCCCCTCCCTTTCCCCTTCCCCCCCCAGGGGTTGCCGAAAGGACAAGGAGGATGGGAGATATAGGCACTTTGAAAAATCCGAAGGTTTGTCTGTCTCCAGGTGAAGCGGAACTTTCAAACCCTTCCTAAGGAGTGTCCCTCCTGCTAGCGCCACGGATCAGATCCGGTTTCACCCTGACCACTGTGAAGTAACACCACTATGGAGCTAGACTTAGTACTGAAGTTTTAGTTTCTGTTTAGAGGTCTATAGTCACCAAACAGATTAATTTGCCTCCTACTATACACAGACTTTAGGTTAGAAGGAGAAGCATCTAAGGCGACTGTCCTTATTAGAGACAAGCAAATAAAATTACCAGCCCCAGGATTGGAGAAGGGTGTTGGCAGCTCAACAGTTACACCTTCCTATCCTGCCTATGAGAAAATTACTTTACATGGCTTATCATAGAAAGTTTCCAGGCACTCAGTCCTTAGGCAGGAGTCTGATGGAACAAACAGCCGATTGCACACTTTGATCTGCCAAACACAACTTATATCAGTCTACATACAGAAAAGACCTCATTTCGCCAGGGATCTGATAAAGGTTCTGGTACCTGTGTCCAGCCAGCTGCACAATTATGCTTCCCTTACTAAGCAGGACTTATGCTAATCTCAATGTCGAAGAATTTTCCTCACTAACTTGGTAATGCTCTCTATGAAGTTGTAGTCAAGGAGATCTGGTGGCTGATTTCTGAATTTGACATTGACCTGTGAAAAGCATCTCAGGCCCTTAATCCAAACTAATGGCTTTCTCCAGAGTGCACGTCTTGTAGTGGACAGCTGTAGCAAAGAAATCATCCATCCTGCATATGCCTATGACAAAGGCTGCCAAAAATTCTTTGCATGTTTTTGTTTGTTTGCTTTTGTTTTCCTAACTGTCCTCTCCTTCTAATAAGGGCAAAACTGCCCCACCTATTTTCTTAATTATGCTCTCAATAGGAACTATGGTAGTACTAACAGTCTTACTTTTCTCCTGTTACAGATGCTACCTCACTCACATGACATGTTCCAAGGATGCATGCTGTCATCACAGAGATGGATATATTATGTTCTGCATCTTTGCCATCCGTTAAGTTTTATCATGGCCCCTTAGATTTACCCTCCTCTGAGGCACTCTAACTGCTACATTTTTGCTAGCTTTAAAGCGGTTAGAGTGGGCTGTGCTCGAACCCCCTGTGAGAGGGAGGAATGAGGGACTAGAAGTTAAACAGGTTCCCTGCTAGGCAGACACGTAGGTAATAAAGAATGGTAAAGTTTCAAGGTGCTGGCTTCTTTTTCACCCTCCTGATCTGAGACAAATGCCTGGCAGCTTAAAACAATGGCCTTGTGGATTTTTTTCTTCTGCTGATAGAATAGCCTAACAAATTCAAGGCCTGTCAAGACATGTTTACAAAACATGTTTTTGCCAATTAGCCACCCTGTCTTTCTTCAAAATGACCAGCCTTAAATTAGGGAAAGAAGACCCTTCAAAGACTAAAAATCCCCAGCCCTCAGGAGACAGTCTTTTCTTTCTGTGTACTTGTAGTATATGTGCATATTTTTGCCCCTAATAAAAACCTTTCTCTACTAGTAAATAATAACAACATTATATCTATTTAAATGTACTAATATAATTAGATTCCAATAATTCAATATTGTAAGTTAGAAGAAACATATTCGTATTTAAGTGTAAAGACTGATAACATAACTTTCTATACCAAATTGTTCCCTAGTGTCTATATTTACAAACCTTCTCCCCTCTTTTTCATAATGAGTCTGAATAGGCACCAAAGATCAATTACAGAGACATCACTAGAGATCAATTGTTTGTCTCAGCCTTTCATTAGGTCCATTGGACTGGGCATATTCATCTTGTCTGAGAGCCATAAAAACAATAGAAAAATGTGAAAAATCCCAATTAATGTTGTCTCTACTAAATTCAATGGTTTCTCGTGCCCTATAAATTATCTCAGAAAAAAAGCTCAACAATTTTCAGAATCTAGGCTCTTATGGCAGCTTTCATCTTCATACTTCACTATCCGTTGTTGCAATATTCATTCACTTTATTACCTGAAAAAAGAAATAATCTCTTTTCTTTGCCCTGTAATGAGCCAAACCTCACATGGGTCTAGAGAATCCCTTGGATAATCTTGATTTGCTTGTTAATGGTTTATAAATTAAATTTAAAACTAATAATTGTCATAAAATATGTTATGATCATATATTTTATGAATTTATTTAACTTAACCCTTAAAACACATGACAAGATATTGGTGTAGGCAGTGGTAATTTCATTATTAGTACTTTAACAGTTCAAAAATGAAATCAACAATAGATAAATGGGATTACATGAAATTAAAAGCTTCTGCACAGCAAAGGAAATAACAGAAAGAAGAGACAGCCTACAGAATTGGAGAAAATATCTGCTAGATATTTGACAGAAAGTAATATCCAGAATACATTAAAAAACTATACAATGCAAACATCAAAAGGACAGGTCAATCCATTCAGTAAATGGGCATGTGATCTGAATAATCTCAATAAATATATGGAAAAAAGGTTTGACATCTTTAGCCATCAGGGAAATGCAAATCAAAATTCTATTGAGATTCTATCTCATCTCAGTCAGAATAGCTATTATATTTTTTAAATGTTAGCAAGGATTGGGGGAAATTCTTATACATTGCTGGTGGGAATGCAAATTAGTCCAACCTCTATGGAAATCAGTATGGAGGTTTTTTTTAAAAAAAATAAAATCTAACAATAGATCTACAATACATCCCAGCAAGGCCACTACTTTGTATATATAGCTAAAGAAAATTAATTTAGACTACAATAGAGATACTTGCCTACACATATTCATTGTGGTACTATTCACAATAGCCAAAACGGAAGATCAGCCTAGATGTCTATCAATAGATGAATGGAAAAGAACATACGTGTATGTGTGTGTTTGTACATATACATATATGCATATAGTTTTATTTAAGCATAAAGAATAATTAAACACTCATATCATGAGCAAGAAATTTGGGTTGAACTAGAATTTAGGTAGAATTAACCAGACACAGAAAGTGTTATTTTTTTTCTCACATATAAAAACAAGCAAACAAAGAAAGATGGCCTGAAAATAGAGGACTGACATTTAGGGAAGGTGGCTGGGGGAGAAAAGAGAGAAGGAGAACACAAAAAAATAGCAGGGAGAATTCATAAGAACAAAGCACAATATGAGCACGTATGAAAGGAAATGTACAGTGAAATGAATGAATTTGCACAATTAATGTCATTGACTAATTATAATAAAATAACTTTCATAGAAACTAAATTGTTTATATGACTACATTAATTTGCCCCCATCTGAACATATCAACTAACAAAAAGATAAGCTGTCTGGAACAAAATAAACTTTTTCCTTAAATTTCTTCTTATAGTATATGTATTTACAGCAACAACAACAACAAAAATTAACACAGTCATTCCAAGTGTGAAAACCCAGAAAGCCAAATTCATAGATGGTGCAAAAGAAGTTATTAGTAACTGCCATAAGACCTTGTTTTTTTTTTTTTTTAAACAAGGAGCATTTAAGATATTGTGTATTTTTAGATGCCTTCATGGTAGCACCATAACATTTATCATGGGATTTAGCAAAATCATATTTTAAAAATCTTCATGATAATATCCAAAATTGCAAATACAGATTGGCTGCACAATTAAATGAGCACTGGTTTGTTAACTTTAAAGGTATTGCTTATGATAATTCCAAAATACATCCAACTTGCCAGTAACGAAATGCTAGTAACATTGTGGAAGTTGGATGTGGACAGTTTCCAACAAGTCTTTTGCTCTGAAAACTTCCAAATAGACTTTATCCAATTTACCCAAATACCTTCCACAAAGGGCTATGAATGTATTTTTTGTTATTATTTGTTTAGTGTGCAAACAAAACTCCTTAAATTAAGTAGTGTCAGTAAAGACTGACTAGCTGCTTAGAATTTCAGTACTGTGGAGAAATTGCAGTGTTGCAGGTTAAAGGCTTGGGCTAAGTTTTAGCTCTCTGGAACAGCCCACCCATGTGTAGGAACTAATATCTTGTGACTAATAGACATAAACCTTTTGGGATCTATTAACTTAGCAGACTATTAGCTTCCACCAACCCAAAACCTAAGAATGCCATCAGATAGCCTCTTAGGCCTATAGAAAAGCTTCCTCCACCTTGATGTAACTGCTTCTATGATGTATCCATCAATGTATTTCAAACTTGCCTTGATTTATTATTTTCTTTGTGCTGTAAAATTATAAAACTTCAGGGAACTGCTTCCACATAGGAACATGGAATTTGGGGTAGCCTAAGTCTGTGTTCCCAGGCCGTGGTCACTCAAAATGACTCCAGAATGAACTGTCTCTTATTCCCTTTAAGATGAGAACATCAATAATTAAGATGTTTGCATCAATAATGTCAAGGCGGACTGAAGCTTCTCCTACTAGAACCCTACCCATAGTGAGGATATAAAAGTACTGAATTTCATTCAACTGATTTGCATAATCCCTATTTCTTTTTATCCAGTAACAGAGACACTTACATTATCAGAATTTTAATTAGTACACTGTAAATTTTTTCCTTTTGTTGAGAAACTTCACTTTTTTATCCATAGCCTTCAGGAAAAGTAGAGAGAACTACTGGAATTCTAAACTAAAACTATCCTTAGAAACCTTCAATCTTTGAAAGCCCCAAATATTTCTATTAGTTTTATGAAAATGAGATAAAGCTCCATGGGACCACAGGTTAGCTCTTATGGATTAATAATATTGTTTCATGAACTAAGGAATTTCAAGGTCTGAGATTTGACCAAATTACAGTTTATTCATTAAATACTCATGCAGTGCTTCGAGGTTTAACACTATGAGGTATGGGGAACATTTACAAAGCACTTAGCAAAATGCATCCTACATAATCTACAATCTGCAATTTTTTTAATTAGATATCAGAGAAAAGTTGAATTTAAGATTAAGTGAAACTTACCCTATCAGGAACTGTTAACAAATGCCCTAACAATAATACTCAAAAGTTTTGATACTTTTTTCTCCTCTTAAAGATTTCCTCTTGACTCCTGGGATAGTAACTTCAAATGACTTTAAATTGAGGGTTCTTATGAGTCTTTCAGAAGCCTTTTCTTACAGAAGTAACATTTTCCCAAAAATGAGATAACCTTCTGCCATCAAAAATGAACATCCTCCACCTGAGACAATGTAATAAGATTAATTCAACACTCTTTGGATTATTTACTTTGGTACTAATATTACTCTCATTCATCTTCATACTGTTATTTTATCTCATATAGTCTCCTGTCACTTAAGGAAAAGCAACATTTTTCTGTAAGGTCTTTCTAAAGTATTGCCACTCTAAATTTAACCAACTTCTATATATGCCATCCTTCACCTAATTCTGCTGAGTTACAGAACTAGTGATAGCCATGCAGATACATTTTGATGCACCTGTAGTCTACAAAAAGGACATGAGACATGATTACCTAGCTTTCTAAGTATAGCCAGCTTGCTTTATTGATTGGATTTTGTAAGTCCTGAATTTCTATGAGAGTTTAAGGACTAAGAACTAATTTCTAAAAATGTCTGTGTTGCGGTTTATGCATGGATTTTTGTCCAGACACTTAGATAATACTGCTTAGCTCATCTCACATCAGAGAACTCAACTTACCTTGAAATAAATGGATCAAGGGAGACTAACCATAATCTATCTGAAACTACACTCTCTAATCTCTGAGTGTCAAAAATTCATAATTACCTAGGAGACAAGCCTTTGGGCACGTCTGTGAGGGGATTTCTGGATTTGGTTCATTGGAGTATATAGACATGCCCTGACTGTAGATGGCACCATTCTGTGGACTGAGGTCCTGAGATTAATAAAAAGAAAAAGGTGAGCAGTCATCTGTCTCTATTTCCTGACTGTGGATGTAATGTGAACAGCTGCCCAAGTGCCTGCAACCAGGATTGCCTTGCCGCTATGGACTGTACCCTCAAATAATGAGCCAAAAATAAAGCCCTCTTTCCTTAAGTTGCTTTTGTTGGGTATTTCATCACAACAATGAGGAAAAAAAACTAACACATCCATATGTTGTGGATTTATTTCCTATGACTTGATGCTTTCTGCTTTTGAATGAAACAGGGTATTGTAAAAGAGTTCCTGGTATCCAATTGGTACTGTTATTGGTTATCAGATAAACCTTGATGCTCTCCTGTTTGCATGAATAATTTCACAGATTATCAGCTTCAAATCAGAACAATCTGTTACGAGGTTTGAGCAGGACAAAAACATGGTGACTTCTTAATCAGAACGTAACAGAAAACAAAACAAAACAAAACACAACATCCCCAAACATGGAAATGTTTAAGCCACAATGATTAATGAACATCCCTAGCTATATGAATGACTGCCATTACTTTGCCAGTTGGATTCTTTTATTATTATTTTTTTATTAAGAAATTTTTTATTCATTTTACATATCAATTACAGATTTGCCTCTTCCCTCCTCTTGCCCCTCCAGCCTCCCCCTCCTCCCCACCCCCATCCTCTCCTATAAAAAGGTAAGGCCTCCCATGGGGAATCAGCAGAGCTTGGTACATTCAGTTGAGGCAGGTCCAAGCCCCTCCCCCTGCATCAAGGCTGTGCAAAGTGTCCCACCATAGGTAATGGGATCCAAAATGCCAGCTCATTCATCAGGGATGGATCCTGATACTACTGCCAAGGGGCCCCTTAAGCAGATAAAGCTACACAGCCAGTTTTATTCTTAGCCATGTTCTAGTCTTTACTCCTTCTAGATAAGACTTATTGTGACTCTGAAACATAGAATTGTCCCCACTTTCTGATAGGATCCAATCTATAATGAATGCTCACTTCCTTTAGATTCTCCACCAAATTATACAAATGAAACCCAAATAATACAATAAGCCCTAATCATGTCATCTGACTTAGACGATACGTACCCAAACTCAACAGGTCCAACTATAAGTATGCTCTTATTGGTTTATGGCTGGATGACATTTAAAATCAAAAGCATTATTGAAAACTATTACAAAAATCAAAATAGAGTAACATTCCATATTAACAGGCTGGAAGACAGCATTTTTTAAGATGGTCTCTTCAAATTGAATAATCATAATTAAAATTACAAAACTTTTCTTCATAAAATATTGAGAGTATAATTCTAAAATGCAATGGAGCATGAATGGCCAAGACAGTCTAAAATGAATATAGCTAGACAGCTAACATTGCAATATGTTAATACTTACTATAAAAATAAAACATGAGCCGGGCGGTGGTGGCCCACGCCTTTAATCCCAGCGCTCGGGAGGCAGAGGCAGGCGGATCTCTGTGAGTTCGAGGCCAGCCTGGGCTACCAAGTGAGTTCCAGGAAAGGCGCAAAGCTACACAGAGAAACCCTGTCTCGAAAAACCAAAAAATATAAAAAAAATAAAAATAAAACATGAGCACATGATATTTTTACAGAATAAAAACCTAACCAGTGCAAGAACACTGAAAATACAGACACAGGCCCACACACTTTCATCACTTGATTTATGTCTAATAGGACCCTACAGTGGGATTATGAAAGTATACTTTTTTTGAGGAGTATGGTCTTATATCAGTTTTAAAGATGGGTATGGTATCTTACTATTTGCTTTGTGGCAAAAATAAATAATTATTGAATTCTCATCTCATGGCATACTAAAAAATAAATTTCAGATGATATTTATTTATTTAAAATTTATTATTCTTAAAAATCTCTCTCTCACTCTCTCTCTCTCTCTCTCTCTCTCTCTCTGTTGGTAGGTATGTACACACATTTGTGCTCTGTGCATAGAGGCAGAACAGAGCATCATATCTTCTGAAGTTGGAGTAAAAGGTAGTTGTAAGCTGCCTTAAGTGGCTGCTGGGAGCCAAACTTGGGTCCTCTGAAAGCATGAAACACTCTTAAACCTTGAGCTCTCATTTCCCACCCCAGAGTTCCAGATGAATTTTAGATCTCAAAATGAAGGATAAATCAAATCTTTTTTGAGGAAAGCATATAAACATTTCAGGTGGTCTTGGTAACAAGATTTCTTAAACACGCTCCCTAAAGCTTTGACAATAATGACAATTAATAAATTGGACTATATAATGACTAAGAATTTTTGTTCATTTAAAGTAGTTGTTCTCAACTTGTGGGTTGCAACCCATTTGGGGGTTGAACGACTCTTTCACAAGGGTCACCTAAGACCATTAGAAAACACAGATATTTACATTGCAATTCATAACAGTAGCAAAATTAGAGTTGTGAAGTGGCAATGAAAATAATTGTATGGTTGGAGTCCATCACAACATGAGGACTTGTATTAAAAGGTCACAGCATTAGGACGGTTGAGAACCACTGATTCAAACAGAACATTGAGATAGTAAAAAGGAAACCTGTATATGAGAGGGAGACTTGTAATATACATTGTATCAGTTAATTTTCTTTTACTGTGATAAAATATAATGACTCAAAACAACTTACAGATGAAAGTGTTAATTTTGGCTTATGGTTTCAGAGGGATAAGAGTACATCATGGAGGTGAGACATCATAACAAGCAGCAAGGATGGCAGCAGGAGAAGGAAGCTGAGAGATCCTATTTTTGTTCACATAAAGAAAGCAGAGAGAGGGAACTATAAGTAGGGGTGAACCTAGAAACTCTCAAAGCTCACTCACAGTGATGTACTTTTTCCAGCCAATCTATACCTCCTAAAGGGTCTATAACCTCCACATACAGCACAACCAACTGGAGATCAAGTATTCAAATACACAAGCATATGGGGAACATTTGTCATTAAAACCACCACAGTTATAGAAGTGTTGTCAAATATTTGCACACTGTGTAAAGGTATATTGCTGTAATTGGTGTAATGTAGCCAGAAGTTTTCCTGTGTCCTGCCTGGCCCGCAGTAAGGACAAATCTCTCTTACCTGCCAGTCCCGCAGCCACCCAAAGGGAGATATATGTCCCCCAAGTAAGCACACATAGGCTTATATTAATTATAACTGCTTGGCCATTGGCTCAGGCTTATTACTGGCTAGCTCTTATGCCTAAATTAACCCATGATTCTTATCTATGTTTAGCCACATGGCTTGGTACCTTTTCTGTTCTGCCTTGTCATCTTGCTCCCTCTGTGTCTGGCTGGTGACTCCTGACTCAGCCTTCCTCCTCCCAGAATTCTCCTTGTCTGCTTGCCCCACCTATACTTCCTGTCTGGCTACCAGCCAATCAGCATTTTGTTTATCAACCAATCAGAGCAACACATATTCACAGCATAAATATATGCCATAGCACTTCAAGAAGAAGACAAATTCCATATGGAGTATCTTTGATGCCCATCTTTCTCTTTGAAGTAAATCAGTGCTGCCAGGAGCAGACATGTCTCACTGTCCAGAAAGTCTAAGTTTTTAAAACATTTTAAATGCCATATTCTGTAGGTTTTTGAAGTGTTGGAACATTACCTACCTAACTGAATTATATCTATGTACACCTAGAAAACTTAACATGACTACAAGTTTGATTATCATAAATCATTAACTATTAATCTATATTTCTCAATTATACACTATAATTTCAAATGAGCTGCACAAACAAAATACTTGAAACAAGAGTAGAAATATACATACAGTACAACAAAATTAACTTTAAATTCGTATCAATAAACTAAAATCCATAGCAATGTAAAGCATTTCAAACAAATTGTTGCTCTTTAAAAGTAGATTCAACAAAGCACACAGGAAAAGGGTCTCTCAGAGGAAGGATGGCAGCGAGTGGTAAGATAAGGTGGTCTTGAATCTTCACTAGTGCTCAGATTTCTTGGGCTTTTAACTCTGTATTTGGCTCTGTGTTTCTTGTTTAAAAAGAACGTTTAGAATTTCGTCTATGAGGGAAACAGATTAAGAATCATCATTGCAGCTCAGTGGTTAAGAGTGCTGGCTGATCCGATTCAAGATGGCGGAGACAAGCAGACGCGGTTGGCCTGTGGCAGCAGCCCGTGGAGGTAGACGGGTCCAGTGGCAGCGGCCGACAGGGACATTTAGGCCTGGCAGCAGCCGGCAGAGACATACAGGCCCAGCGGCGGCCCACAGAGGTGGACAGGCACTGCAGCGGAGATAAGCAGACGGAGGTGGACGGGCCCGGCAGCGGCCGACAGAGACATTCAGGCCCGGCGGCCGCCCACAGAAATAGACAGGCTACGGGGCAGAGAAGGGCGGACGCAGGTGGGCGACTCGCGGAGGTGGAAGGGCCTGGTGGCAGTGGCCGACAGGGACATACAGGCCCAGCGGCAACCGGCAGAGACATACAGGCCCGGTGGCAGTTCACAGAGGTGAATGGGCCCGGCAGCAGTGACAAGCAGAGGTAGGTAGGCCCGCAGTGGCAGCCAGCAGAGATATATAGGCCCGTTGGCCGCCCGCAGAGGCAGACAGACCCAGCGGCAGCTGACAGGGACATACAGGCCCTGCGGCGGAGACAAGTGGAAGCAGGTGGGCCTGTGGCAGCGGGCCACAGGTGTGGACAGGCCTGGGGACGGAGACGGGTGGACGCAGCTTAGAACAGGGACGCCGATAGCCCCAACACCTGGGGAAGAGGCTATCTCCGTGGGTCAGAACCAGGGCGAGTCTGGGCACTCCGTCTGGGGACAACTCAGGGCCCAACTGCTGATCCTGTGAAACCCAACAACTTGGAGGTGTTGGTGAGACTACCCTGCTCAGCTGAAACCCATCTGGGAGAGGATTCAGATGCCTACAGTTTGAAGTCTGAAGAAACAAGATCAGCTGAGGAGTTGACAAATGAACAAAACCAACGTGACCTGGGAACACAGAAGAAGGTGCTACCCAGCCACTAAACCAGATCACCAGAATCATAAGTATATAATTCACCGACTGAAATCAGCTGTCCCTGAAGAAACAGCCCAATAGCACCAATTTAACCAAGAACCCCTACTAAACCAAGACTAAAAATTAGAACAAGAGAGGCACTCTCAGACACAGACACCACCTGCACCGCACAGAGGAAAAGATGAGTAGACGCCAGTGCAAAAATACAGGCAACAACATGAAGACCTATATGGCAACATCAGAACCTAGTGATTCTACACCTGCAAGACCTAAACATACCATGACAGAAGAAACAGAAGAGATCAACCCTAAAAATGACTTTAAGAAGATGATAGAGGCCCTTAAAGAAGAAATAAAACATTCCCTCAATGAGGAAATAAAAACTTTCCTTAAAGAGGAAATGAAAAACTCTCTTAAAGAGGAAATAAAAACTTCCCTTAAAGAGGAAATGAAAAACTCCATTAAAGAGGAAATAAAAAACTCCCTTAAAGAAATGGAAGAAAAAACGAACAAAAAATGGGAAGAAATCAAATCAAGCCAAGAAAAAGCAATTAAACAGATGAAAGAAACATTCCAAGATCTGAAAAATGAATTTGAGACAATAAAGAAAACACATGCTGAGGGAATGCTGGAAATAGAAATCCTGACAAAACGAACAGGAACTACAGAAACAAGCATAACCAACCGATTGCAAGAAATGGAACAGAGAATCTCTGACACTGAAGACACGATAGAGAAAATAGATTCGTCAGTCAAAGAAAACACTAAAGACAAAAAAGTTGTAACACAAAACGTCCAGGAAATTTGGGACACCATGAAAAGACCAAACCTAAGAATAATAGGGATAGAAGAAGGAGAAGAATACCAACTCAAAGGCACAGAAAATATATTCAACAAAATCATAGAAGAAAACTTTCCTAACCTAAAGAAAGAAATACCTATGAAGATACAAGAAGCTTACAGAACACCGAATAGGCTGGATCCAAAAAAAAAGTCCCTCGCCATATAATAATCAAAACACTAAACACACAGAACAAAGAAAAAATATTAAGAGCCGCAAAGGAATAAGACCAAGTAACATATAAAGGTAAACCCATCAGAATAACACCAGACTACTCAATAGAGACTATGAAAGCGAGAAGATCATGGACAAATCTCATGCAGACACTAAGAGACCACGGATGCCAACCCAGACTATTATACCCAGCAAAACTCTTAATCACCATAGGCGGAGTAAACAAAATATTCCAGGATAAAACCAGATTTAATCAATACCTGTCTACAAACCCAGCCCTACAGAAAGCACTAGAAGGGAAAATTCAACCCAAAGAAGCTAAACACATCCATGAAAAATCAAGCAATAGATAATCCCACACCAACATACACCACAGAAGAAACAAGCTGGTGTAGCTATCCTAATATCTAGAGAAAAAGGATGTTTCAAAAGAGAAGAAGTCTTGTGGCAATGCCTCAGTGGTCCAGGTAACTACCAGAACTCGGAAAAGTTGGTTGAACTTGGGATTGACTGGGAGACCAAAGATTTAAAAAGCAGAAGATTCTCTCAAGACACAAGTTGTGTGATAATAGTGTGTTTTGTGTGTGTGAATGAGAATTTGTAAATGTTGAATTCTAGGCTTCGACAATCATTGTCAGTGCAGATTAAGCTGCAAGTATTTATGTTCTAAAACTTAAATTATAAAGCTAGTTACATCTTTCTAACAACTAGTTTTAATGTTTATGAGCATATTTTACCTATATTACCTTTTCAGGATGTTGAGAAAGATGCATCACAAGCACAGGCTGGAGGCTGGGGGCTAGATGGTTTTGAGGAAGAGGTCTTGGTGGACTCTTTCATAGAGCAAAGGGAAGCAATGCCTTCTGGGAAATGAGCTAAGTTTTAATCTAGTCTTTAAGATTAGAAGTCAAAAACAAAAATATTAAGGAAAGGAAAACCTAATTGATCTTTGAAGTATTGTTATGTGGAATTGAGTGGGACTTTTGAGGCCTTTCTTCCAGAAAACAAGGACTTGGTTGTCAGGCCTATATTAGGCCTAAACCTTGGTGCCATGTAGTTGTACTTAAATCATTTCAATGGAAAGTGTCTTAGTGATTGGATCTTCTAGTGCAGTTTGGAGTACTTCCATTTGAAAAATGTGATATTTGCATGGGATTGTTTGAATCTTGTTTTCTAGTCCCTCCCCATCACCACCCTCATAGTCTGAGGGTAGATTTTTCTATTGATAAAGGAACAAAAAAGGTGAACATCTTGTTTGTAAATAGGTATCTAGTAACTAGTGGTAAACTTGAAATGGTAGAATTCTTTAAAGCCTAATTCTAGGTAGCCTTAAGAAAATGTATCTTAATTATTTTTGAACTTGTATTCACCTTGTTTTTTTCAAATATCTTAAGTTATATTTTCTTTTTCAGAGCTGCTTCTTATTTGGGGCTACTTTTTTTTTTTAATTGAGGCGTAATTCATAAAAGGGTATATTGTTTTGATGAGACTTTTTACAACTATGGCTGGATGTCTTTCTTTAGTCTTCCAAGAAGGGCCATTTTCCTTTTTTAGAGTTACTTTTTAAAGTCATGAGGTCAAAAACTTGGACTACTATGCATGTAAGTGCTAATGAAAATTAAAGCCCAAGTTGACCTCCAGCAGCAGTTCATTCTATGTTGACAGTGAGAGAACACTTTGCCTGTTAGGATACTGTTACTCGTGGACTGAAATGCTGAAGAAACCCCTCCTCCTATTTTGTTTTTTGCAAAAATCAAGGTATATTCTAGGGTTTCCTGGTTGACCTCAACAGATAACTGAGATGATAGTCTTAGTTCAGAAATGATCTGAATGTAGATTTATAGTCTACGTGTACAGCTGGCTAAGTGAGATCCCTTTCACAGTTCTGCATGTATCCCATCGGCTCCCCATTAGTTACTGAACTCTTAAAACTGGTATTGTAACATTATCACAATGTTTTGCGCCAATTTTATTAACTTTACAGTACAATATGTGTTCCTTTTCTGAGGCAAACCAAAGGTATATTTCTCAAGGTTCTGCTGCTATCAGCAGCGTTGATGGAGGATTTTTTATACATTTGTAATAGATAGAAATAAGCCAGAAAAAAAGAAGAAGAAAAAAAGTGGTGGAGGAAAAGGTGAACACTGCAAGAATACTCAAAAGGGCTGAGAGTTGCAAACACCAAGAATGGCTTTGCATAGTAAATGGAATAGAACAGCTCTGAACTATAGCTTACTTTTCCTGGTTTGGTCTGACAGAATGATTGAATGCTTTTGTACAAAAATCAGAGCCTTAAAAACAAGGATTTGGTGAGATTGTAAAATGGTGTGCCACTTTGGCAAAACAGTTTGGTGGTTGGTCAAAATGCAAAACATTGTTACTCTGTTACTCAGCAATTCTACCCTTAGGAATATATCCTCAAACTACTGAAAATGTGCACCTATGAAACATGTACATGAAGGTTTACAGCAGTGTGTTGCTAATAGTAAAAAAGTTAAAACAACTCAAATAGCTATCAAATACTGGAGAGAAATAAAATGTGGCTTATTCATACAATAGAATATTATTAAGACATAAAAATGAATGAGAAACTGACAGATTAAATGACTTTGGTGAACCTTCATAATTTCATTTGTAGATCTTTCCATTTCTAATTTATAAATACATTTGGGGTTATAAATTATAAATGTACTGCCTCCTGTCAACATTGTATACTTCTATTTGATGATTTCTGTGTCAAACATTATATGGAAATGTTTCCACGTATTTTCTGTATTAACTGTGAATGAATAGAACAAAATAAATTGCCTGTGATGGAAAAAAAAAGTAGATTCAATAATCTAACCTTTTATCCTATCATATCCATATCCTATATATCTATATCATGTCCTCCTTTCACTATGGCCAATAACAATTTGTAACTGAAAACCTAAACAAAGACAAACATCTATAATCCATTTTTTGGGGATGTGGGTGTAGTTTTCTAGGCTACTTCCTACTGATAGGGGGCACTGGTAGGCTTATGGGGATCCTGAGAAAATTTGAGATAATGGTCAAGTCCTGGGAAGACCAGCTACAACCTTTGTTGATTGATCTGTTAAGGTTCAGGAGGTCTGCCTTGATCAAATCTGATCCATCTTAACTGGGAACAAATCCATAGCCTCTTGCTTCCTGTGGAAACAAAAGCAGACCCTCCTTTCCAAAGCAACATATCCTTAGATCCAAATTTTGAAGTCAAGATACCTTTAAAATACATATATTGGTTTAACTTAGCAGCCTTTATAATCAAATGTCTCTCTCCAGTTAAAAATACCAAAGACAATACAATCTAGATTTTCTGTATGATTACCATCTTTACATGGCTTATTTTTATATTACTTTTACTTTCTCTTTAAAGACTTTATTTTTAAAAATTTTCTATTTCTTTATGTAACTGTCTGCATTCCTTTTCCTCTCTCTTTCAAGCCTATGTACTATTTACACACATTGTAAATTGTTTAGAGGTTTATTTCATCTGAATATGTTTTATTGTGAATCTATTGATTTAAACTGCAGTATTACTAGGATTGAAATGGCCGCTTTGGCTGCTGGCTCTGCCCACCTCAGCTTCCCAAAATGGTGGAACTACGTTTCCTGCCAGCTTTGGGGGAACCATGCTCACCACTGACTCTGTGAAGCAGTGGTCTATGCTTCCATCCAGCAGCATGTAGCCCAAAAACTTTTTCTTTCTTTCTTTCATTTTTTTTTTAATTTTTAAACTATGACCATGGCAGGCTTCTTGTTAGCTAGCTCTTACATCTTAAGTTCACCCATTTCTATAAACCTATACTTTGTCATGTGGCTCATGACTTACCGGTATCTTTACATCTTCTTTCTCATGGTGGTGGCTGATAGTGACTTCTCTGTTTTGCCTTTATCCTTCCTCCTCTCTAGTTAGAATGTCCCACCTAACCCTATTCTGCCTCACCATTGGCCAAACAGCTTTATTTATCAACCAATCAGAGCAACATATATTCATAGCATACAGAATGACATCACCCATCAGTGTAACAAAAAGCTGAATGGCAAATAGCTAGGTAGAAGGTATAAGCAGGTTTCCAGGGAGAGAAAGGAAGATGAGGGGAAATCTAGACATATGGGAGATGCCAGGAGACATGGGGAGGAAACAGGAGGTGCAAGATGAAAGAGAGGTAACACCACATGATAGGATGTAGATTAATAGAAATGGGTTAATTTATAGGAGCTAGTTAGGAACAAGCCTAAGCTATAGACCAAGCTTTTATATATATATTGGTTTTTTTGAGACAGGGTTTCTCTGTGTAGCTTTGCGCCTTTCCTGGAACTCACTCTGTAGACCAGGCTGGCCTTGAACTCACAGAGAGCCACCTGCCTCTGCCTCCCGAGTGCTGGGATTAAAGGCGTGCGCCACCACCGCCCGGCAAGCTTTTTTTTTTCCTTTTTTTTTTCTTTATTTTACAATACTATTCAGTTCTACACAATAGCCACAGATTCCCTTGTTCTCTCCCTTCCTGCCCCCCTCCCCTTCCCCCCAGCCCACCCTCCATTCCCACCTCCTCCAGATCAAGGTCTCCCCTGAGGACTGGGATCGATCTGATAGACTCAGTCCAGGCAGGTCCAGTCCCCTCCTCCCAGATTGAGCCAAGCGTCCCTGCATAAGTCCCAGGTTTCAAACAGCTAACTCATGCAACGAGCCCAGGACCTGGTACCACTGCCTAGATGCCTCCCAAAGAGATCAAGCCAATTGACTGTCTCACTTATTCAGAGGGCCTGATCCAGTTGGGGGCCCCTCAGCCTTTGGTTCATAGTTCATGTGTTTCCATTCATTTGGTTATTTGTCCCTGTGCTTTATCCAACCTTGGTTTCAACAATTCTCGCTCATATAAACCCTCCTCTTTCTCACTAATTAGACTCCCAGCACTCCACCAGGGGCCTAGCCGTCCGGCAAGCTTTTATAATTAATAAGAAGTCTCGAGCCAGGCGGTGATGGCGCACACCTTTAATTCCAGCACTCGGGAGGCAGAGGCAGGAGGATCTCTGTGAGTTCAAGGCCAGCCTGGTCTCCAAAGGGAGTTCAAAAAAGTCTCTGTGTCACTATTTGGAAGGTGGCTGGTGGGGCACAGAAAGACTCGTTACACAAAAGACTTGTACTTATAAAATATATGAACTATATAAGTGTATCAGTTAATTTTCTCACTGTTGCCCCAAAATCATTGACATAAACAACTTAAGGAGTAAAGGATTCATTTTTGGCTTATGATTTGGAAGAGTACAGTCCATCATGGCAGTGAAGGTGTGCCAGAGATCACAGTAGCTGTAGCAAGTAGCATATTTTGTTCCTATATCTGTAGAGCAAGAAACAGAGTAAGGACTAGAAATGGGATTCGCCTATATCCTTGAAAGCCAGTCCCTATGGCCTTATGTCTGATCGCATAAGTCTAAAGCCTCCCAAGACGGCACCACTGGCTGGGAAACCAGTGTTTAAACACAGGGGTTGTTTTACATTCAAATAATTACAAATCAACAAGAAATAACATTCTAGTAGAAAAAAGTTAGCAAAACACTTGAACAGGTATTCTCTACAAAAGAAGTATCCCAATTCTTGAACTCACAGAGATCCACTTGGCTCTTGTCTCCCGAGTGTTGGGATTAAAGGCGTGCACCACCACCGCCTGGCCCAATATTTTAATAAACATATAAAAAAGAGCCCAATTTTATTTGTCATCAGCATAAAGTAAACCAGAATACAATATTATACCATAATTCCAATCACCAAAGTAGTTATAATGGAAAAAAAGAAAACACTGTGTCAAGATGTTGAGAAAACATAGTGTCTTTTTTAAAAAAAATTTATTCATTTTGCATACCAACCACAGTTCCCCCTCTCTCCCTTCCTCCCACTCCACCCCAACTCCCCCCACCCTAATGCCCATCTACTTCCCAGAAAGGGTAAGGATTCCCATGGGAAGTCAGTGAAGCCTGGCACATCAAGTTGAGGCAGGACCAACACCCCCCCACACCCCACCCCACCCCGTATCAAGCCTGTGCAAGGCGTCCCACCATAGAGAATGGGCTCCAGAAAGCCAGCTCATGTGCCAGGGCTAGATCCTGGTCCCACTCCTAGGGGCCCTCAACCAGACCAAGCTACACAACTGTCTCCCACATGCAAAGGGCATAGTTCAGTCCCATGTGGGCTTCACAGCTGTCAGTCCAGAGTCTCTGAGGTCCCACCATCCCGGATCAGCTGTCTCTGTGGGTTTCCCCATCATGATCTTAAGCCCCTCCTCCCTTGCTCATGTAATCCCTCTTCCCTCTCTTGCACTGGACTTCAGGAGCTCAGCCCAGTGCTTAGCTGTGGATCTCTGCATCTATGAGAAACTATATTGTCTAAGTTAGGGTTTCTATTTCTGTGAAGAGACACCATGACCACGGTAACTCTTTTCTTAATAGTTTATTTTTGTATGTTGGGTGTTTTACCTGCATATATGTCTGGGTGTCAGTCTCCAGAGATTGGAGTTATAGATGGTTGTGAGCCACGATGCAGATGCCAGAATCGAACCCAGGTCCTCTGGAAGAGTAGCCATTGTTTTTAACTGCTGAGCCATCATCCCCAAAACTCTTTTTTTAAATGAACTTTTATTTATTCTTTATGGTTTTCACACCATGCATCCCGATCCTGCCCATCTCCCCATTCCCCGAATTTGCCCTCCGTCCTTGCAACCTCCCCCGCAAAACAAAACAAAATTTAAAAGAAAAAACAAAAACTAAACCAACAAAACAAAACAAAACAAGAAAGAGGAAGGGAGAAAAAAGAGAGAAGAATTTCATTGTGGAAGCTGTGGTTGTGTCCTTTCATCTTCATTTACCAGTGTTCATTGCCATCAGTCATCAGTCTGGTTCGAGGCTTCTGTCCTCTGTCACAGGGTCAACTATGAGCTCTCAGCTCTTACCAGGGCACAAGGGCAAGCCCCCACCCCCATTGTCTTGTGACGTGGAGATCCTGCAGTTTTGAATCTATAGTTTTGTGCCCTTCTCCTGCTCTAACTGTTCATAGATGAGGTGGATATTGGGGTGGACCAGCTCAGAGCTCAGGTCCTTTCCTCCCCTGTCACCCTCCCCCTCCCAAGTGCACTCTCCAGCACCGCCTTGGCCAGTCCACCCATTGCAGCCAGCAGCAAGGAACTCAGGCCAGTTCTCCAGCTCTTAGGCCCTTGGGTCCAGCTCACTGACACTCACACCATGAGGTCCAGGTCCACTGTCTTGCCCAGGTGAGGTGCAAAGCTCTCTCCCAATTGCTGTAATGGGCATATGAGGAGGGCGGGGCGGGGCCAGCTGTCCTGTTTGTTGCAGCTGGTGAGGGGCAGGGCTAGTTCTCCTATTCTCATGATCCCAGGGCCAGCTCTCTTGCCTGAGACGTGGTAGGGGTGGAGGGGAGGGGAGGAGTCATCTCTGCTGCATTCGAGCCCTCAGGGCTGACTCACCTGTGCTCTAGTGTGCTGCCCAGGTGAGGTGAAAGCTCATGGTGAGGGGTAGGGCCATCTCTCTCCCCCACCCCAGTGCAAGGGCCAGGTCTCCTGCTACATTATCCAGCAACTCTTTAAAGGAAAACATTTAATTGGGGCTGGCTTGATTGGGTTTAGTCCACTATCATCATGGTGGGAAGCATTTCAGCAAGTAGGCAGACAAGATGCTGGAGAGAAGCCAAGAGTTCTACATTTGGATAGACAGGTAGCCGACAGGGGGAGGGGAGGGAGAGAGACTGGGCCTGACTTGAGCTTCTGAAAGCTCAGAGCGCACCTGCAGTGACACAGTTCCTCCAGTAAGTCTATACCCACTCCACCAAGGCCTACATTTCCTAATCCTTTCAAATAGTGCCACTCCCTATGAGTCCATGGGGCCCATTTTCATTCAAACTACCACACGTGACATCTGTTTTTCTGCTCATCAGAATATGTATATTTATATAAGCATTTCTGACTCTTTTATAGTAATCAAAAGAATGCAAACCGATGGTCCAATAGTGGTGGTCCTGAGTACTAATTGAAAGTATTTTTAAAAGTTTATGAAAAGAAATATACTAGAATATTATTAGCAACACTATTACAAACACTATAAATCACCCAAATGTCCAACAACAATAGATTTAAAAAATAGATTATATATCAGTGGTTCTCAACCTGTGGTTGTGACCCCCCTTGGCACACCTCTATCTCCAAAAATATTTACATTACAATTCATAACAGTAGCAAAATTACAGTTATGAAGTAGCAATAAAAATAATTTTATGGTTGTGGGGTCACCACAAAACGGGGAGCTGTATTAAAGGGTCACAGCATCAGGAAGGTTGAGAAGCACTGCTCTACATCCTGCAATGCCTCAGGGAACAACACGGAAGGGAGGGAAGAAAGAATATAAGAACTTGGGGAAAAGGAAGAGTGCGATGAAATGCTTTCTTCTGGGTATGAGATGGCCATTGCACTCATGAATTCACTGATGCTGTTGTTATCTGCACAAGCCCTTCACAAACTCAAGTTCATCAACATTCCACTACGGTTAGGAGGAGTATCAGGCAGGCACACCTCTAGTTGAGTAGCTATTGGCAGTCAATGGCACACACCTTTAATCCCAGCACTCAGGAGGCAGAAGCAGGTGGATCTCTGTGAGTTCAAGGCCAGCCTGGTGTACAGAGCAAGTTCCAGGACAGCCAAGGTAACTCAGAGAGATCCTGTTCCATAAAAAAAAATGCTTCAAGTATAATTAGTCATTATAATTTTACAAACTGGATATATGTGGGAGCCCGTTCTCGGGTTCCTCGTGGCTTTACCCAGCAGGTCCGAATAGAGGATGATCAGGACCACGGGCCTGAGTGCAGGTGTCTGAGATGGTCTGCACTTGGCTGTGCTGGGGGAGGAAGTCTTTTGCTCCACCCCTTGGCGTCTCTATAAAAACCCTGGGCCAGAGACAGTTGGGGGCCGTTGGAATAGGTTCCAGGTCCTCTCGAGGCTATCCTTTATTTTCTATCTGTTTATCTCCACAAGATTCTCCGCTATAAATCCTTCTATCTAATATTTCCTGCTGATCGCACTCAAGAAAACTCTGGGAAGCTGTGGGGGTGGTGGGTAAACGCCCCACAGATATAACCACCACAACGTTATATACATACAACAAAATCTAGAAATGAGATTTTATATGTGTGAGGGGTTTTGCATAATTATATTATTACTTTGACTAATAGTCCTTTGTAAGAAGTGTTATGCATATCCTGAATTCATAATTATATAATAGATACTTATCTGCCTTCTTTAACAGAAGTCCATATTCACACAATTACAAACTCTATAGTAATGAAAATGAACAGACTATTATTATAAACAATGTGGATAAAAATGTAATAGAATGGGGGTGATGCTTGGAAGAAGATACTAATAAATACATTCTGTATAATTATTATATTATGTATATTATCATAACTATTATGATTATTATTTAAAGTACACACACACACACACACACACACACACACACACACAACTAATCTAAAATTCCAGAAGTCAGTATGGCAATTTTCTCTAAGAACAAGTGAGAGGGAAAGGATTGGGATAAAGTACCACCAGAAATTTGAAGATGCTGGATATGATCTTAAGTGGCATCATGGTCACATGATGTGTTAAATACATTGCAACTTATCAGGTGCTACGTTTGTGGGTTATGGACTTTATTATGTGCATGTTCTAGTAGTCAAAGTGAAAGACTTCACTAACATTTTGTTGAAGATAAAAATAGTATGGAAATTATTCATCCTTAAAAATGTGTAAAAGAAAAAGTTAACAGAAAATCTCAAAAGAAGTTTCAGCTAAGGAGTGTGAGTCCATCTTTTTGCATTGACATTGACATATGTATATCATAGACATAGCTCCATTGTTCATTTAGCAATAACTAGAAATCTTTGTTGACCTGTAAAACATAAAAATAGCTTAATGAAAAGAAAAATGAAGCCCAGTGTGTCCAGAGATGACTTCATGGAAGAATGTGATGAGAATAGTGAAGAAGACGGAGAAGCAGACAGGGATGAATTTGTTAAGGAATTGAATACCACGTCATGAGACTGAGATGTCATTTCTCAGTTAAGGTGTTGTTTTTCTATTTGATGTTGATTTTCTTTACTAGATGGGAATAATTAAGTCCGACTCAAACTGTGAGCCAAGTTTCATTTATAAGTAAAGAGGATTTAAAAAAAAACAACTAAACTTAGCTTTACTTCGAGAAATACCAGTCTAGGTCAAAAACATGTTGCCCTTCTGGAGAAGGGAAGAGACCAGAGTAAAAGACCCCTCCAGTGTGCCCTCACTCATACCTCTGCAGCAGCTGAGAACAGGGCACTGCTTTCCACAAGCCTCTCCTAAGGCATGACCAACAGATCAATGCCAAGCAGCACACATTCTGTCTTGTAGAACATGCACATTCATTTGTGTAGTAAATATAGGTCTCTCTTGACCAGTTTGGCCAAATGCTTGGTCCTGAACCTTCTACTTTGCTATTGTAATAACATGAACATGTAAATGCAAGGACTTGGAAAATTTCATGGGTGGGTGACAGAATGAGTGGCCTCTGAAGGAGTTTCAGGGCCCTGGGTCACTGAATGTAAAACAATAATCATTACCATCAAGAACTTGGAAGGATTTCAGTTGTGGCTGCAGATATCAATCTGACCTTTTTTCTTCCTTTACTGCATTCCTGGATTAGGGCTACGCTTTAGCCCAACTACTGTGGTAGAAAATAGAGCAGCTGACCCTTCTTCCTAGCAGAGTGTTTAGACCACACATCCTCAAATACAAATGTACAAACCCCTGAATGATGAACAGGACCTAATGTGCTGTGCAGCCATAAACAGTTTCCGACATATAGGAGGAGATTTAGTCCTTCCTGTTTGCCCAACCCAGCCATCCTAGCATGTTCTGGCTCTAGCCAACCTGGATAACTGGCAGTTATGCAAACTTGTCTTTTACTCTTATACTTCTGGGCCTTTCCTGTTGATGTTCCTTAAAGCTACAGTGCCCTTGTAAACCATGAGCTCTTCCCATCCTTTTCATCACTTAAAGCTCAGCTCCTCCTCCAATCCAAAATACTTGAGACAAAACTGCCATTCATGACTCCTGTGTTTGTACTATATGTAAATTGACTCATGCTGATTTCCATCAATTTGATCTGAGCCATTTTTATGAACTAGAGCTAAGAACTCCTTGAAAGGCAGATGGTGTGAAAGAAAGTGCTTATGTTCTGGACTCTGATAAAAGGATTCAAAGCCTGATCTCTTTCACTTGAAGTGGCCCGAGTCTGCACAAACTCACCTCCCTGAGCTAGTTTTCTCACCTTTAGGATGAGTGTTATTCAGACTAGCTAAGATTAAGTGATTTTAATATGAGAAAACTAAAACACCAAAAAACAATGCCTGTCACCTACTAAGTGTTCCATAAAGGGTTGGCCCTCATTACCACTGATTGAACCAACCCTACTGCAAGCTCCATATGGAAGGGAATATTCAATTTGTCCTCAAGACAATTGCTAATGCACCGCACAAATACCCAGCACTGTGTCTGGTATGGGCATATGTTCAAGAAATAATCTGTTGAGTTGGTGGAGGCCTTAATGATTCTACAATTATCATGAACACACCCCCTATCCTCTATTAAGCCTTACCAATATTCTTAGTACCTCACAGAAAAACTAGAAAAACTTCAGATGCAGCATCACTGAACACCCCCATCCCTTAATGTGTCTGCTTCATCTCCGTTGTTTCTTTTTGAGAGTTCTCTTCCCTAAGAGAAGTTCGAACCCCGCATGGGCCAAACTGACCGGTCAGAGGTGGGAAGAGGCGGGAGTGGAAGCCTGAGCGGGGCGTGGTCACCACGTCGCAGAGGCTGACTGCGCTTGCGTAGGCTGCGGCAAAGCTAACTGCTCTTGGGCTTTAGCTCATTGCTTGCTACTGCCTGTGTAAAAAGATCGCCTTTCTTACCAGCTCTCACTTTTGATCCACACAGCTTCCGGGTATCAGGCTTCGGCTCTGTGCCGAGGCGCCAACACACCTCCGATCCTCTCTCCGAGGGATCGCTGACCTCCGCGTTCGTGTTCCTGTCTCCTGGAACTATGTCTCTGGTAAGCCAGAATGCGCGCCACGGCAGCGCAGAGACCACTGCAGATTACAGCGAGAGCAGGGGTGAAATGCAGGCTACTAATGCCTCCGGGCCCCCCACCTCCATGCTAGTCCCTGAGGCTCCCCAGGGCCCTCAGATTCCAATCGACCCACAGGGTGCCAGCGCTCCCCAGGCTGTGCAGGACCCGAATGACATCGAGGTTCTCATCGACGAGCAGTCCCGACGTTTGGGGGCGCTCAGGGTCCACGACCCTCTAGAAGACAGGTCGGTTGCTTTGGTGAATTTCATGCGCATGAAAAGCCAAAGTGAGGGGTCAATTCGGCAGTCAGACATGCTGGAGTTTCTCAGAGAATACTCAGACCAGTTTCCTGAGATACTCAGACGAGCCTCAGCTCACCTGGATCGGGTCTTTGGGTTAAATCTGAGAGTTCTTGATCCTCAGACTGACACTTACAACCTAATCAGCAAACCAGGTCCCCAGACCACTGAACGGCTAGCAGAGACCCTGGACATGCCAAAAGCAGGTCTCCTGGCCTTGGTCCTAGGGCACATCCTCTTGAATGGCAACCGGGCAAGAGAGGCCTCAATTTGGGATCTGCTGTTAAAGGCTGATAGGATGAATAAGCCTCAGAGGATCAACAGCCCCTTTGGGAACACAAGAAACCTCCTCACTACTGACTTTGTCCGTATGCGATTTTTGGAGTACTGGCCGGTATATGGCACTAATCCCCTTGAATTTGAGTTCCTGTGGGGCTCTAGAGCCCACAGGGAAATCACAAAGATGGAGGCCCTGAAGTTTGTAGCAGAGGCCCATGATGAAGAGCCCTGGAGCTGGCCAGAAGAATATAGCAAGGCCCTGGAAGCTGACAAAGCCAAAGAGAGAAGCCAGGCTGCTGGCTTAGAGTTCTGGTCAGAGGACGCTATGAATGATAAAGCAAATGATTTGGTCCAGTTGGCCATTAATGTCACTGAGGAGTTGCTGCCTATACATCAGGATGAGCTATTGGCTCATACTGGTAAAGAATTCGAGGACGTGTTCCCAAATATCCTCAGCCGAGCCACACTAATCCTTGATCTGTTTTATGGGTTCTCTCTGATTGAGGTTGATACCAGTGAGCACATCTACCTCCTTGTTCAGCAACCAGAATCAGAAGAAGAGCAAGTAATGCTAGAGAGCCTGGGCAGACCCACCCAAGAATATGTGATGCCAATTCTGGGTTTGATCTTCCTGATGGGCAACCGTGTCAAGGAGGCCAGCATCTGGAACTTACTCCGGAGATTTAGTGTGGATGTAGGGAAGAAGCACGCCATCACCTGTAAGCTTATGAGACAACGTTACCTGGAATGCAGGCCACTCTCCTACTCTAATCCAGTTGAATATGAGCTGCTTTGGGGTCCTCGGGCTCACCTTGAAATCACCAAAATGAAAGCCTTGGAATACATGGCTAGGCTCTACAGAAAGCGGCCACAGGACTGGCCAGAGCAATACAGGGAGGCTGTGGAAGATGAAGAGACCAGGGCCAGATCCCAGGCAACTGCCATGTTCTTCTTTGGCTCCATGTGAAGTCTGATGTTTGACTTTAGTTGAGTGGCATCAGTTAAAGGGGCCTTTGGGAAAGGGGCAATAGGATCCTAAATCAGAAGTTGGGAGGGCTGGGGTAAAGAGTACTCCTTGTGCTTATTGTGTTCCAATTCTAATAATATTTCTTTCCTTCCAATATACTCTAATTGTCTTGATGATCAATGTTTATAAATGAAATTGCTCGTTTTCTCTTCCTGTCTTGTTTCAGTATAAATGTTCGGATAACTGTGTAAAACATATTGGTAATATTTATGTATTTGAAATAACCAGTAAAATAAGCTAAATAACAGTAACAATACACACATGTACACAAACACACCCCAAACACAAAGCCCCTCATTCGTGGTTGCCCTCCTTTTGAGTCTATTGCTGTGTTAACAAACAAACAAACAAACAAAAATAAAAGACTGCCACTTACCTGTATTTAATTTGCTGTTGCAGAGTGTAGTAAAAAATAAAAGTATAATGAATTATGCCATGCTTATGTCCTCATTTATTCTGTAAACATTTATCTGGTACCTGTGTGCTGAGAACAAGGCTATGTGCTGGGGATATAAGGGTAAAGAAGCCCCATCTGGGCTTCAGAACTTCCCCCTAAAAGAGGAACGTCATGGAAGTGAACCAGCAATTCTATTGTGCTGTGGCAAGTGGTATAAGAAAACGGAGTGGGCTGGTGTGTGCTATGGGAGTCCACAAGTGTAACTCCCAACTCCATGATGGGAGGGCAGTGAAACAGGCAGTGCGGTACAAGGAAGGCTGGGGAAAGGTCAGGAGTATGAAGCAGGAGGTGGGTGAGGGGATAGTCCAGGGAGGTGGTGGGAAGGACAAGGTGAAATGAAAGGCTGGAGGTACGATATGCTGTAGTGGGTAGTGGGATTGGGGAGTGATGCCTGAGACTGGGCTGAGGGACGAAAGGAGAAGCTGGCGAAGGTATAGGGTGTAGGTAAAATACCCACGGTGGGTGGGGAGGGAGTTTGAAAGTCACCCAGAAAGACATGGTTGAGTTCAGAAGGGGAACAGGACAGAGAGATCCGTGGCAAGGGGTAACAAAGGCCCTATCTCCTGGGGGTGCCTCTTAGGAAACAGTAATAGCTTTCTCAAATACAGCTGGTCTTGATCTTGAGTCAGATTTAATCCACACTGTAAACCCCACGTTAGCACTGTTTGTTTTAACACTCAAGCTGTTAAGGTAAAGTTAGCATTTTAGATCTCTTCGTCCCGATTCCTCTGACAGTTTCTAACCCTGCTCACAAGCTTTCCCTAGAAAGCTTGCAGGTAACAGTTTCTGAGAGGCATCCCGGGCAAGGGGGTGAGTATCATGCAGAAAACGTCCTCTGACTACGGAAAGACAGTGATGCCTTCCAGTACTGCATGCTGTATGCGTCCTTATCTCCTGGCATGCTCAAGCTTTCTCCCCTTTGCATCCTTTTAATTATCAGAGGTTTCCCCGAACTGCCACCTCCTAGCAGATGGTAGAGAGTAAGCGACATTTCTCACATTTTTCTTAGCCCTAGAAAGAAAACAGCACAATTTCCAACTCAGGAATTGGACAATGGGAGGAGAGATACACCCTTTTGGCCCCCAAGTCTGACCTGCGGCGGTGCAGAAACCTAATTAAGAGCAGTCTGCCTGAGAAAAAGACTGCGCAGGCGCACTCGGCGGTTGCTAGGGCGATATAACCCCCGCTGGGTCTCAATAATCTCCGCGGTAGTAGCATTCCAAGTGGCGGGGTGAGGGTGGGATTTCTGCTGACCAGAAAAATGATACCTGGAGAACCTGAACTGATGCAATTCAGGGAAATGGGGTGAGATGGGCTTGGGGCGGTGAGGTGGGCTTAGGGCAGTGGGGAGGGGAGAGTATCTGTCTCAGAGAATTTGGGACCATGGTCCTACCCAAGCAATAAACTGCAAGGGTCTCTTCAGCTTCCTTAGACCCTAAATTGGTATGCTTGCAGAGTGAGGGAGAGAAAGGGGACAAGTCGATCAAGGTGCCAAGTGTTTCTTGTTGTGACTTTTTGGATTGGTGCAAGGTCCTCAACACATCAGCTTTTCAGGGATCTCCAGGATAGAACCCTGTCAAGGCAAAGTTGTGGCATCTGGACGGACCAACAATCATTAATATAAAGCTCCAATTGCTTTAGCACTAAATATGTGCCAGGAACTGTGCTGGATTTTTCACATGCTTAACTCTCGAATCTTCCCCTCCATTCTTCAAAAGCATTTTAATATTTCCATTTGACACTAAGATAGACTGAAGAGTAATATTCCCAGGGTAACTAATATGCCCAAGGTCACACAGACACCAGGGAGACCTGGGCTTCCAGTTCAAGAAGCCCTCTCCATTACCTGTGACCTGTGCTACATTCTTGCTCAAATTTGCAGACTCTCAAGATACAGGAAAAGTTAGCATAGCCAGGGTGTGGAAGCAAGACAATGCTCTCCAGAGGAGGAATGGAGAATGAAAGAGTAAGGCTGGAATTTCTCCAGGCTCATTCTTGTGCTATCACTAGGGCTCCACTGAGCTGCCTGGCAACTGACCACACATTTCTGTGTACTCTCCCTATTCTGTCCTGTTATTCTTGCTCAGTCTGCTCTCTGTAGGCCCCAGCCTTATCTGCTGGACTGTCATCATTTCGGCACCATCAGAACTATTTAGTGGTTTTGTTTTTGTTTTTGTTTTAGCTCTGAAGGAACAATAACTTGACAGAACTTTTCACTTGTCAAGACCTGCTCAAAAATCCAAGAATAAACGTGGAAAACAGCCGTATGTCACAGATGCCATGTGCAACTTTCCAGAAGCATGGCGGGGGCCTATGGTGAAGGAAAAGATGTAGTATCTCAGTGGTCACAGCTCCTCCTTTGCCAGCCAAGAGATAACCACGAATCTCCCCTTTCAGGCACCAAGTTAAAGTTGACACCAGTAGAGAAACACTTAGCAGTGGAAATGGATAGCCGGTAAACAAGAGTTATAGAGGGTACTGCAAGAATTACCCCAATGGACATCAGCCATCAGACCTCAAGCCCCAACTAAGGCATCCTTGTCATCTGAGTTAATTAATCTGAAAAACATGGTCCTTGGGGGGAGTTGGTAAAGTGTTTGTTTTGCAGGTATGAGGACCTGAGTTTGATCCCCCAGCACTCATGTGAAAAGCCATGCTGGTAACCTCAGTACCAGGGAGGGGGAAACAGGAGGATCCCTGGCACTGGCTGGCCAGTCAGTCTACTCTAATTGGTGAGTTCTAGGCTAGGGAGAGACCCTGTCTCAAAGGAGATGGACAGCGTTTCTGAGGATGGCACTGAAGGTTGCCACCTGGCTTCCACAAGCATGTGCTCATGTGCAGCCAAGTACACACAAACACATGCACATCACACACATGGACACTCGTGCACAAAAATGGAAAATCTTGTAAATGAATACCATCAACACTCACCTACTACTGTTGGTCAGATTCTTCCTATATGCACTTGCTACCCAGAGTCCCCTTTGACCTATGATGGGGATCTTTCTTAAGAAGATAAATTTGTGGAAATATTCACTTTCAGTATTTGAGGCCCAAGAGTACACTTTTTTTTAAGATTAAGGAAGCCTTTCCTGACATTTCAAAATAGCCACCAGCTTCTGTATCCACAAGCCATCCACAAATAAGCATGCAATTAAAGGAAAATGTGGACTGGCATATGTGGATTGCAAGACAATTATTTTAGGTTTCAGAACTGGTAGTGATGATCTATAGCAGGGCTTCTTAAACTCTTTCCACTCACAACTGCTTTATGACCCAAGAAATTTTTACATGAATGACCCCAATTATATAGGCATATAAAATAAGTGTACACAAACCAAACAGTTGTTGATAACTCACAAAGAAATTTCTTTTAAAATAAATGTATTGGTATATATATAATTTTACCACTAAAGACAAAAGTAAATTTGTATACTAATAAGATAGATGTGTTTGTCTATTTTTACATAAAGAAATTCTGGTTGGAGCTGGAAATGTAGATCAGTTGGTAGGGTGCTTACCTAGCATTCATGAAGCCCTAGGTTCTGTCTGTAGCACCATATAAAGCAGATCGTTTGTGGTGGTATGTGCTTATAATTCTACACTTTGGAGGTAGAGGCAGGAGGATTAGAAGTTCAAGAGCACCCTGGGATAATTAGTGATTTCAAGACCAGCCTGGGCTACATGAGATTCTGTCTCAAAAAAAATCTTGGCCAAATATTCGATACCATAGGGAACAGAACATCTTCAACATTTTTCAGAGCTGGTCAACATTTTGACTTAATAGCCAGCCACCAATAGTCAGAATACCACATCACATAAATGCATAGGACAAAGTGGCAGAAGTATGTTTGAATGGGGCTGGATTGGCGGCTCAAGTCTAAAGTACTTGTCATGCAAGCAAGCGGACCCTAGCTCAGAACCTGAGCACCCACTTATAGAAGCCGAGAACAGCAGCGTGCTGACATCCCAGCATTGGACAGTGGGAGACGGGAATATCCTGGGGCTCACTGGCCAGCTAGTCTTGCTAAATTAATGAACTTCAGGTTCAGTGAGAGATCTTGTCTCAAAAATAGTGATACAGTGGAAGGCAATAGAAGAAAACAGCTGTTGTCAAATGCTGCTCCTCCCCCTACATGCACACATGTGCACACATACCCACACCAAGAAACACACACATATATATACACACAAGAAATGCATTTAGGGCCATGTCACAAAGTTTGGAATTCTGTCTTAATACCAAGCCAAATTTCATTTAATAGTTGCGTTCTTATAAAACTCAACTCAGAAATACAAACAGCACCTTTTAAACTCAAACATTCTGTTGCTGGAGAGATGGCTCACTGGTTAAGAATGTACTGGTCTTGCAAAGGACCAGAGTTCAATTCCCAGGACCCATATCAGGTGACTCCAGCTCCAGGGGATCCAATGCCTCTTGCTTTTGCTTTTTTGCTTTTGTGTACTTACATGCACCTACACACACACACACACACACACACACACACACACACACAGAGAGAGAGAGAGAGAGAGAGAGAGAGAGAGAAGAAAACCAATACATACAATTCAAAAAACAAAATTAAATATTTTAAAAATAAAATAAAACAGTCTAACATAATATAATCCAAAGATACATGAGTTTGATACTTATATACTGAGGAATAATGGCAGGAAGCTATTAATATTTAAAGTCTTTGTTTACTGTAATAAAACTATTGTGGTTTTTTTTTTGTTGTTGTTGTTTTGGTTTTTTTTCCCAAGACAGGGTTTCTCTGTGTAGTTTTGGTGCCTGTCCTGAATCTCGCTCTGTAGACCAGGCTGGCCTCGAACTCACAGAGATCTGCCTGGCTCTACCTCCCAAGTGCTGGGATTAAAGGCATGCGCCACCACTGCCCAGCTAAAACTATTGTTTCTATAAGAGCAAAAAATACTGCTATTCATTCATACAGTAGTTGCAAATCTTCGTCGAAGTGATTCGGGATGCATTCCTGACCATTGCATATTATAATGGCATGCACAGTGCAAAGTACATACTTTTTGTGTTCAGAACCAAATCTGAAGTCATGTGGTGAAACATGAGCAAGTACTGCCAGACGCTTTTCAGATTCATTCTGTTTGTTTTTCAATTTCAGTCATCCAGGCTGGCCTCACATTTTCTGTGCAGCTGAAAGTGAACCTGAACTTCTGATTCTCCTGCCTCCACCTCTGGTGTGCTTCGATTACATATGTGTGCCACCATGTCTAATTTATGCAGTGCAGGAGAGCCAACCCAGAGCTTCATGCATGCTAATCAAGCACTCTACCAACTTAGGTAATCTGCAGCCTTGTGTGTTTAATTTTGAATTAATTTGTGCTGTTATACATTCAGAACATTTTTACTGTTGTCAAACTTTTAGAAACCCACACATTCAATTACAGGGTCCCATCTCACACTTTAATAATCTGGGATATGGAGTGGCCCATAAACACCTTTTAGGTTCAGTCAAGGACACCTTCGTCTGTTGTCTTAAGCAGGGTTTCTATTGCTGTGAAGAGACACCATGATCACAGCAACTCCTATAAAGGAAAGCATTTAATTGGAATGGCTCCTTTGCAATTCAGAGGTTCAGTCCATTATCATGACAGGGAGCATGGTGGCATGCAGGCCGACATGGGGCTGGAGAAGGAGCCAAGAGTTCTACATCTGGATCAGCAGGCAGTAGGAAGAGAGAGAGAGACACTGGGCCTACTCTGGGCATTTGAAACCTCAAAGCCCACCCGACTACTTCTCCAACAGGGCCACACCTACTACAAAAAGGCCACACCTCCTAATAGTGCCACTCCTTATAAGCCTATGGGGGGTCATTTTCATTCAAACCACCATATTCCACTTCCTGGATCCCATAGGCTTGTAGCCATATTATAATGCAGAAATGCATTAAGTCCAACTTAAAAAGTGCCCATAGTCTATCAGTCTCAACACTGTTTCAAAGTCCAAAGTTCAAAGTCTCTAATGAGATTCATGCAATTTCTTAACTGTAAACCCCTGTAAAATCAAAATAAAAAAGCAGATGACATATTTCTAACATGCAATAGCATAGAATATACATTACCATTCAAAAATGGAGAAAAGAGAATATAATATAATGAGGAAATACTGGACAAAAGCAGGACCAAAAACCAACGGGCAAACTCCAAACTCTGCATCTTCATGTCTAATGTCAAAATGTTCTTTAGGTCTCCAACTCCTTTCAGCTTTGTTGACTGCAACATACTTCTCTTTCTTGAGCTGGTTCCACTCACTGTTAGCAGCTCTTGTTGGCAGATAGCCCATTACTCTGGCATTTCCAATATTTGGGGGTCTCCAAGGCTTCACCTTCATAGTTCACACAATGGTCTCTCTAAGCCTCCATGCAGGGACACCCCCGACACATGCTTGACCTCATTAGCTTTCCTTAGTTGTGGAGGGAGATTCCCTAACCTCTTTCTTGTATCCTTGACTTTAAAACCAGAACAATGTGGCCAGAGTTGCCAAGCTCTGCTGCTTGCTGGGGCTGGAACATGGTTCTCTCATTCAAATACATTTTCACCAGCTTTCTCTTTTTGATGGTTCCCTTCACTGCTTAAGCTTAGCTGTTCTGTAACTCACTCTGTAGATCAGGCTGGAATTGAACTCTGAAATCTGTCTGCCTCTGCATCCCTAGTCCTAGAATTAAAGGTCTGTGCCACCACACCTGGCCTTAAGCTTTCCTTTAATCCCTTTTCTTTAATCACAAATTGGAAGCTTAGCTGGGTAGGGTTTTGCCTTGGGATCTCCTCCACTCCCTTTATTCCATTTAGCATCAGGTTTTTCTTTAATTTGTTTATCTCCTTGAACACAAGACTTAGGTCCATTACACTTCTTGGTGCCCCCTTTTGCTATGGGATATTTGTACACCATGTGAAGATGTATTCTCTGTGATTGGTGTAATAAGAAGCTGAATGGCCAACAGCTAGGCAGAAGGTATAGGTGAGATTTCCTGGGAGAGAAAGGAAGAGGAAGTGAATCTAGGTGTATGGGAGATGCCAGGAGACATGGAGAGGAAACAGGAGGTAAAAGATAAAAGAGAGGTAACACAATTTCACACAATGTAGATTAATATAAATGGGTTAATTTAAGCTAGTTAAGACAAACATAAGCTAAAAGCCAAGCTTTCATAATTAATTAGAAGTCTTCATGTCATTTTTTGCAGGCTAGCAGTCTAAAGATAGTCTGACAAGAAGGCTTGCTACACTTTTCTCCTCAAATTGTACATTTTGTATTTTTCCTTTTTTTAGCTTGGTCCTTAGACTGGCCACTATCAACCATGCAACACAGTCAATAGACTGTCTGGAAGTATCCTCTGCCAAAGATGTTAATCCAGAAATCTTCAATTTAGTCTCAGGTAGATTTTTTGGACAAGGGAAGAAAGCAGCCACATTCGTCACCAAAATATCACAAGAAAAAAGAACAGTTTTTAGGCCACATACTAATATTCTTCTCCTCTGAAACCTCTTGAGCCAGGCCCCCACAGTTCAAATCAACCTCAGCACCACTGTCTTCCATGCTTCTACTAGTATGGACTACTAAGCCCCACTTAAATCATCCAATCACTTTTCTACTGAAAGTCCCAAAGTCCACATTCCTCCAAACAAACACATGGTCAGGCCTATGACAACAATAACTCAGTCCCTGGTACCAACTTCTGTCCTTTTACAGGCACTCTCCAGACAATAAAATTTCTCACTGAACAAAGTTTCGTTTTCCTCTCATTGATAATCAGTGATGTTTTAAGGAATTTTCTGTAAACAGGGCTAGAGGCTAGTTATTAGGGATATTGGAAAAGAAAGAGAAACTCAGCACTTTCATTCTAGATTATATAGCAATAAATCAAGTATGTGATGCTAAAGGGGAAACGAATTGGGAAAGTAAGAAGTCTGGATGTATATAAACCTGACTATCATTTAGTATCCATATGTCCTTTTGTAAGATGCCCAACAGCTCTTTCTTGACCATTTGAAGCTATTTTCAAGAAACCAATAGAGTTTGGGCATGGTGGCACATTCCTTTAATTCTAGCACTTGGTAGGCATAGAGTAAATACATCTCTGTGAGTTATAGGTCAACCAAGAAGACAAGGAAGGAAGGGAGAGAGAGAGAGAGAGAGAGAGAGAGAGAGAGAGAGAGAGAGAGAGAGAGAAGAGTGATACAAAAGCAGAGTTTCATTTATACTATTTGATGGTGTAAAAACTGTATTGTATTCCAAGTATACCTAGTCTAGTGACATTTCAGCACCAGACCATGACTTTTACAATTGTTACTAGTCAGTAGTATGATGCTTGCCTAGCATGCAAGTTGCTCAACATTTGATTCCCAGCACCACAAAAAAAGAAGAAGAAGAAAGAAAGAGTAAAATAGGATTGCTGCTTGTCAACACTTTGGTAGCTGATTTCAAATAAAAAAACTCTATTCTAATCTTTGTTTTCTTTAATAAGCACATTAGGTACATATAACTCTAGGTGGTTATAAATTAGTGAGATTTATCTGTATCAATAATATATTCCTTGAAGAAATTAATTCACATTATATATTTGGGAGGTTCACCAGTAGCTTCTTTAAAGAGACCATAAAGTGTCCAAGAAATACTCTGCATTTCTGCGATGGTGACTTCCCTTCTGTTAAGTTAAGAAGTGATTTGGGACAGAAATGGTGGTTAATGTCTGTGATGTCAGTCTCAAATGGGAATTCTCAGTTTGGCATGGGCTGATCAAAATAGAGATTCTGTCTTCTCAGTATCCACTTCACTAAGAGATGGGGGATGTAAAGAAAGGACAAAAGGATGACCATTGCTTTAGAAGCTGCCCTATGTTCTGAAGTTACATCCTGCATTGACCACAGCTCAGAGAACTTTCACAGTATGTGGGGACTACAAATGGTATACTACTCTTGAAAGGTGCAACCTGCATTATTCTTTTTTTTGCAACACAAAAGGGCTACTCTCTTCTATTTATACTGAGATCCAGTTGTAGGAGCAGTTCTGCATCATACTCTGGATTTGGATGGGGAGTGCAACGCTAAGGAGGAGAGATTTAGGAGAGGGTGCTCTCCTTAACATTAACCATTTATGTAACATCCTCTCACATAAATATGACCATGGAAATACCCATTGTTCCCAACAGCTAGAAATGCAGAATTCTTGGCACATAACAAATCTGTCCAAACCCATGCTCTAACATGGCTTCTAGATGCATAACTTCATGTCCCTAGAATTGACCTCAGTCAATTGAGGTCAGTGATACCTGTCCTAATTAGTTTTGTTTTCCCCCAATTTGACACAGCTGTAGTTGCTATCATGAAAGAGAAATCTTGTGCTGCAAATATTTATGTCAACTTGACACAAACTATAGTCATCTGAGAAGAGAAAAAGCCTCCATAAGATCCAGCTATAAGGTATTTTTTTAATTAGTGATTGATGGGGGAGGGCCCAGCCTATGATGCGTGGTGCCATCTCTGGACTGGTGGTCCTGGGTTCTATAAGAAATCAGGATGAACAAGCCAGGGGAAACAAGGCAGTATGTAGCACGCATCCATGGCCTCTGCATCTTCTCCTGTCTCCAGGTTCCTTGAGGGAGGCCAGTTTCCACTTTTTTTTTCTCCTAGGATACTCTTGAGGATGGAGAAGTGAGAAATATTTAGATAGAGGGGAGAAAGACAGAAACACAGGATAGCCTCAGGAGGGCCTGTATCAAACCCACTGGCCTCTTCTGTCCCTTCTAAGGTCTTTTAAAGGAATGCCAAGTGGTGGAGCAAAAGACCTCCCCCTAGCACAGCCAAGTGCAGAACATTCTAAACACCTGGTAACCATGGACATGGCCAAGTCATCCCCTAATGCAGCACTGCTGTGTAAAGCAAGCTCAGATCTCACTAGGAAACCTCTGTGGAGCCCAACAGTTCCTGCCCTGTCTGAGTTTCTGTTTGGCTTCCTTCAGTGATGGACTACAATGTAGGAAAGCCCATAAACCCCTTTCTCCCTAACTTACTTTTTGGTCATGGTGTTTTGTCACAGCAATAGTAACCTTAAGACAAACTTCAATTAAAAAATGCTTCTATTGGGTTGTTGTGTAGGCAAGCCTGTGGGGCCTTTGATTGATTGATGTGGGAGGGCCACTGCAGAAGGTGCCACACTTGGGCAGGTGGTACCAGGGTATATAAGGAGCAAGCTAGGAGGGAACAACCCAGTAAGAAGCATTCCTCCATGGTCTCTGCTTCAGTTCTTGCCTCCAGTTTCTTACCTTGAGCTGCTTTGACTTCCCTTGAAGATGGACTATAAGCTGTAAGCCAAATAGGCCCTTTCCCCCGTCAAGTTGCTTTTGGTCAAGGTGTTTTATCACAGCAATAGAAATTCAATGTCAGAACATAATTCTCAGTCCATTTTCATCTCTTCCCACTGTTAAAGCATACTTATTTGAAATACCTTTCATATTTTTGTCTACTAGTCTTCTATTATCCTTTATTTACTTGTAAATTTTGCCATTTGTTGAATATCCTCAGTATGTAATAGCGATTTTTTTATATGTATGTATACACACACACACGCTTAGAGAATTTCTGTGATCATCTTCAGCAGGAGTTGTCTTTGAAAGCTCCCTAAGTGTCTCTACTGCCAGTCTCTCCCTCTGGGATGGAGGAGGATGGAGTAAAGTGCTGCAGTTCCACTCCAGTTCTGGAAGCGCAGACACAATGACCTTCTGAGCTTGGAGGCTTCCCTGGAGAGGATAACTCCTGCCTCACTAGCGCCTTTTCCAGGTCATATACCCTTCAGCTGTTCACCCGAATCTCAGCTACTCCCATGCCTTTATATTCTGTATTCTTAGAGTTTACTCCCTTTATACATGTTGGTTGAGAATACAAGCTGCTCTTCCAGAGGACCCAGGTTCAATTCCCAGAACCCACATGGCAGCTTATAACTGTCTGTACCTCCAGTTCCAGGAGATCTGACAATCTCAAACAGACATACATGCAGACAAAACCTCAATGCACATAAAACAAAAAAAATAATTAAAATCATTAAAAAATAAATGGTTTCATGTCAATGGAATTTGGGGAAGAAGGGGATAATAGAAGCATAATTCCACATCTTAACTAAGACACAGCATTTATTTTAATAGATAAAAGTTAAAATAACCCCAAATGTTCATAGCAACAATTTTGGTTTTACTTATTAGTGGAACTAGTGACCTACTTCCAGTGAAACAGTGTAAAATCATTGGTTGTGGTGGCATATAAGACTATTACAAGCCGGGCGGTGGTGGCGCACGCCTTTAATCCCAGCACTCGGGAGGCAGAGCCAGTTGATCTCTGTGAGTTCGAGCCAGCTGGCTACAAGTGAGTCCAGGAAAGGCGCAAAGCTACACAGAGAAACCCTGTCTCGAAGACTATTACAAACAACAAATCATGGTCAATGCATATTGTTAAGACAAGTACCATGCTGTGAACAATAACAATATCAGTACTGTTTTATAAATGTGTAAAGCAATTCAGATGTGTGTGTGTATATATATCTATATCTCTATATCTAGAGATAGATATAGATATATAGATATAGATATAGATATAGATATAGATATAGATATAGATATAGATATAGATATTTGCAGGTGCTTTGAATAGTAGCTTGCTAGGCAGAATAACAGTCCCTCACAGATGCCCCTGGCTTGATTTAAATGAACAAACCTTGAACACCATCTAAATCATAAGGATCCTAATGGGAAGTATGATGATCAATCATTAGCAGTAGGAGAAACACTGTAAGCAGGAGGTGGAAGTGATGTGAGAAAGGAGTCACAAACTTAACAATTTGGGATACACGTAGAAAAAACTGTTGAAATTAAGAAACAAACTGTTAATTTGAAGAAAAAATGTGAATATCCAATTATATATTATTTTGTGTATAAACTTTCATACTTCATTGTTAGAAAGTGTTCATTGGATTTTGTGAGTGTGTTAAATGGGCAATGAACTAAGAGTATTCTAATTTGGAGACTTTCTTTACTTTCTAAAGACGATGAATTTTTTCAAGTGACAGCACTCCATTAGGCAAAAGAATGCCTGAAGCAAAGATGTAATAGGTTGCTTGTAGGTTTTTAATATTGTGGGGTTTTTTTTTTGTTGTTATTGTGTTTTGCTTTTGTTTTGGGGGGTTGTTTGTTTTTGTTTGTAATAAATAGACATTCATTTAAAAAATAATTCATTACCTAAAGTAAGGTTTTTTAACATAAATCCTAGGTCTGTGAGTACAAAAAACGGGGGAGAGGCAACGAAGTGATTGATCTCCTCAGAGTTCCCTCAACCCTGATGGTTACCTGATTTTAGGATTTGAGGATGAGAGTCCTGTGAGGCTGGGTTGAACCTCTGATTTAAGAAATAATAAGATAATATATCTTTCCTGTTTTAATCCATCAAGTCTGTTATTGTTACATCAGCAATGGGAAGTGGTTTATCACAGAGTTAAAAGAATTTGAGTGATTCCAGTTTCTACTCTTGCTCAAAAAGAAATCAACACTTAGATGAATAAAATTCCATATTTAGAGCAGCAGAATCTGTCTATAATAATTAAACTCTAGAGTAATCTTACAGCAGTAAAAACATAAAAGTACTATAATAACCAGGATAATTAAGTGCTGAAAGAAATAAGCACACAGGTACTTACGTGGAGGTTATGTATGTTAAATAGGGTATTTTAAATATAGAATAAAATGTTATGCCATAGCACATTGCAGTTACATTTTTTATGGCACTGAGGATAGAATCCAGTGCTTTGTGCATGAATGCCAGACAAACCACTCAGCTATCACCGGTGCCTCAGTTTCTAAGAATGAATTAAAAAGAAAAAGGTACTTGGATGAACAGTAAATGTCTCACTTGAGTTTAGTTTGTCTGTTGTTCTGATTGAGCTGAGATTGTTTGCAATGGAAAATGCTTAATTTGCTTTAAATTTCTTGTTTTTGTAAGGTAGATTTAGCTTTAAGTTCTGTCCTCTCCTAAGAACGACATTCATAGGCAAGTAGTTCTTTCCACATTTGTAAGGAAGCTGCTCATAACATCATCATCGTCATCGTTGTCATCATCATCATTGTTGTTGTTGTTGTTATTTAACACAGGTAGAAGTGAAGTATTTTCATTGAAAAACCAAATGTTTCTTCCCCTTTCTGTTAAATGAACCCAGTGGAACTCTGGCAGAAGGGCTGAAGCTCTGCCAGTATTGCAGCTGGTGTTTTTACAGTGTGGTCTTAGCTCCTGAGTTACGTGTTTCTTTGTAAATGCACTGGCTAAGGCCTATGTTAAGAGCATCTTTACCACTATACACAGTGGTCTTTGAGCCAACAGGCCACCTTCCCTGGTCCTAGAGGTCCTTTTCTTGCTCCCTCCTCTACCCATCTCCACCTGCAGTACTGAGTGGTGTTTCACAATACACTTCACCTCAGGGAACCTGTGTCTGTCTGGTATTCAACCAGCAGCACCTACCCTGCCCCACAAGGATTCCTCACATCCTCATCCCATCAACTTATGTGAAACAACGGGAAGAGGTAAAAGGGAAGGTGAGCCAAAGGAGTTGACTGTTTAATTTTCTTTCTTTCTTTTTTTTTTTAATTGTTATCCCAAGTCTACCAGTATCTGAGATTAGAACAACAGGTTAGCATAGGGTAACTGCCTAATCATGTGATTGTCTTAGTGGAATGCAATGTTTTGACCCCATGAGATTGTTTAGATTCTGTAATCACACAGTGTACTGTAACTCAAATTCCATGTATTTTTGTTACAAACTTTCTGGGAAAAAATGTGAAACATTAAAAGGTGATAATGCACAAAAATATACAAAGCCATGTTATAATCTCCTTTCCTCATTAGCAGTTTTACAGATACTTATTGTTGATTTTATATATTCATTTGCACTTCCTTAATTCTTCACAGTGAAATGACATTCATTCTAGTGAACTGAAGAAATAAACAACAAGGATATACTGTGATGATACCATTTCTTTTAAAGAGTGAAGAATCCTGACATTCTAAGTGTGGGTTTGTCACCACGACTCTAGAGGCAGTGGGACCTGAGAGAATGGAGCCTATAAATGATATGGTCTAGGGTTTCATACAATAGCCAACTGTATTCAGAGCCTTGGACAATTTATACTCTGAGGGTTTAAAAAGATCACATAAGTAAAGTTTTCATGAGTTCAAACAGTATATAGTCACAAGGACAAGCTGCATGCATGTGGTAAAAACATGTTTTTTCCACAGAGGCATATAAAGGATACTTTAAACATTTAATTGAGTAACAGCAGCAAGCAATAATGAGTAATCTGAAGTAAACTCATTCCTATCCACTACACCTGGAAGGGGCACGAAAACACACTCCAAGAACAATTCTGTGTTTCTTGAAGAAAAGGGTCACAAAACTCATGTCTTGTTTTCTTGGAGTGTTGTCAAAAGTGTTCAGAATTCTCATCACATGACTCCATTCTTGGACCGTGTTCTGACATGGTTTAGATTAGGAAATAACTTCTTATGCTTATGTGGATGAGAGCATGCCCATGCCATCCATTCCCATTTAGTTCTCTCTCTCTCTCTCTCTCTCTCTCTCTCTCTCTCTCTCTCTCTCTCTCTCTCTCTCTCTCTCTCTCTCTCTCTCCACCTCCCTCTCCTCTCCCTCTCCCTCTCCCTCTCCCTCCCCCCCTCTCTCTCCCTCCCCCTCTCCCTTTTTTTCTCTCACTTGTGGGTCAGATTTAAGTTCTCAGCTGCCGTTCCAGGGTCATGCCTACCTGCCTGCTGCTATGCCATGATGTCATAGACTCAACTCTGAAATTATAAGCAAACTCACAAATGTTTTCTTTTATAAGTTGACTTGGTAATATTGTGTTATCATAGCAATAGAAAAATAAGTAAGACAGAAATTGGTACCAGGAATGGGGTATTGCTATCACAGTCCAGACCATGCTATTGGGAACTTTGGACTAGCAAAGCACTTAAACACTATAAGCAGGGCTTAATGGGACATCCTAGTAGGAGCTTGGAAGACCATAGTGCTGAGAGCAATGTGGACTATGGAGGCCAAGCTCAAGAGGCCTCAGGGTTGAACAATATCAGCAATTAGGCTAGAGCCATTCTTGTGATATTTTTACAAAGAATATGGCTACTTCCTGACTTAGTCCTAAAAATAAGCAAAATTGAAAAATAATGGATTAATTTCCTTGCTTGAGATTTCAAGACAGCCTCAGTTTGACTCTGTTGCATGGTTACTAGTGATCATTTTTATGTGGGTCTACAATGAAAAAGAGCAGAGCAAAGAAAAACACAAAATGTATAATTTGAGAAAAAGAGCACCAAGAAAATTAAAGCTGGAGCTAGGGCTTGTGTTGAAGAAGATAGGAAAGGCCAGATGCAAAAAATGGAATAAAGGGAGTTTCCAGTGCACTAGATTTCCACATTGCTCCCAAAGGCCCCCCAATTCCAATCATCTTTCCTGGACACTCTCCCTCCATCCCCACCCCACCCTTGATCTGATCCCTGGAATCTACGAGGGTGATCCTAGCAGAGACTTACAGTAATGGGGGATACAGATCCTGGACCAGCCATCTTCTATAACCTGGCAATGCTTCCAGTTGTAGGACTAAGACACCAACCCAGCCACAAAAACTACAACCTACAAAATGTCCTGCCTGCAAGGTGTGCTGTGGTAATGGTGGAGCAGAATTTACGGAGTGGCCAACCAATGACTGGTACAACTTGAGGTCCACTCCATGAGAGGGAGCTCATGCCTGATACTGCCTAGAGGGCCAGGAACCAGAGGCTGGACAGCCCAGAGACCCAGGATAGAACCAAACATTACTGGCAAAAAAAGTTAATGAAATGATTTCTAATGATATTCTGCTATACTCACAGATTGGTGCTTAGCCAAATTGTCATCAGAGAGGCTTCATTTGATGGAGCAATTGATAGGAGGAGATGCAGAAACCCACGGCCAAACATTAGGTAGAGCTTGGGGAACCCCATGGAAAATGGGGAGGAAGGATTGTTGGAATTAGAGCAGTCAAGGACACCAAGAGGACACTGCCCACAGAATCAACTAACCAGGACTCATAGGGGCTCATAGAGATGGAAGCCACAATCATGGAGCCTGTATGGGTCTAAGCTAGGCCCTCTGCATATATGTTATGGTTGTGCAGCTTCAAGTTCTTGTCAGATTCCTAACAGTGGGAGTGGGGGTGTCTCTGATTCTTTTGCCTGTTCTTAGGACCCTTTTCCTTCTACTGGGTTGCCTCATCCAGCCTTAATATGATGGCATGTGCCTGGTCTTATTGTAACTTGTTGTGTGTGTTTGGTTGATATCTCTGGGATGCTTATTCTTTTCTGAAGGGAAACAGAAAAGGAGTGGATCTGGGGAAGGTAGACGTAGGGGGACTGGGAGGAGTGGAGGGAGGGGAAACTGTGGTCAGGATGTATTGTATGAGAGAGGAATAATTTTTTTAAAAGTGAAATAAAAGGAGTGGTGCCTTCAAGGCAAGACTCCACCTAGCTAATTTTGCAACTTGTGAAAGGAAAAGGCCTGAGGAATTGTCTGCTAAAATGAAACAACAAATCAAATCTTATGCAAATGTAATTCAAGCAGGGGCCCAGATTTGATCCCAAGTGGGCAGCAAAACTTGGCAACATTGGCCACATGATTCTGGCTTTAGAGTCATAAAGGACACATAAGAAAGGGGGTTGTGGAATCTTTTCCCACAGTTAAGCAGCACTGCTGAGGTCTGGCATGTGACAGGGAAGTCCCCACATGGAAGGTCTAAGATGCCATTGTATGAAGCTGTGAAAAATGAAGCCTGGATTACGTTGGAGATCCCAGAGTGTTGGACCTGCCAGAGCCATGGAATGTCTGTCATGGAGAGCTGCATGCAGGGAATAGAACCAGTCAGGAGAAAAAAGTGTGTTACAGTCGGCAAAGCTGGAAAGGGCAGAGCCATCTAAGCCTTTTGATATCACACATGGAGCTACAGGGTTTTCAGTTTGTCTTGCTGGGTTTTGGTCCAGTATTTCCACACTGTGCCCTGATTCCTCCCTTTTGGAATGGCAATGTGTATTCTGTGCCATTGTGTGTTGAAATATATAATTTGCATTTGCATTTTACAGGTTATAATTAAGAGATTGCCTTGAGTCTCAGAAGAGACTTTGTACTTTGTACTTTTAAATAATTTTGAGACTGAAAGACTATTGGAACTTTTGAATTTTGGCTAAATGAGTTTGCATTATGATAGGTCATAAGTCAATGGGGGCAGGGAGTACAATGTGGTGTTATGGATAAGAATGGCTCCCACAGGCTCATATGCTTGAATGCTTGGTTCCCAGGTGAAGAACTGTTTGGAAAGGATTAGGAGGTGTGGCCTTGCTGGAGGAAGTATGTCAGAGAGGGTGGACTTTGAGGCTTCAAACGCTCATGCCATTCGAATTAGCTCTATCTGCCTCATGCTTGTGGGTCAAGATGTAAGATCTCAACTACTGCTCCATTGCTATGTCTGCCTGTCTGCCTGTCTGCCTGCTGTTATGCTCCCTGTCATGGTGCTCAAGGACTCTCGTCCTCTAAAAACAAGTAAATGCTTTCTTTTATAAATTTCCTTTCTTCCTTCCTTCCTTCCTTCCTTCCTTCCTTCCTTCCTTCCTTCCTTCCTTCCTTCCTTCCTTCCTTCCTCTTCTCTTTCTTTCTTTCTTTCTTTCTTTTTTCTTTCTTTCTTTTTTTTTTTTTTTTCTTTCTTTCTTTCTTTCTTTCTTTCTTTCTTTCTTTCTTGGTTTTTCAAGACAGGGTTTCTCTGTGTAGCCCTGACTGTCCTGGAACTCACTCTGTAGACCAGGCTGGCCTTGAACTCACAGAGATCTGCCTGCCTCTGCCTCCCAAGTGCTGAGATTAAAGCCATGTGCCACCACCCACCCGGCTGGTCATTGTTTCTTATCACAGCAATAGAAAAAACCAAGGCAGCCTATTTAAGGAAATATTATCTGCAAAACTCCTGAAGCTGAGGCCAGGAACTAACATCCATTACCATAAAACCTAAAGAACCTCAAAATAAATGAAATAAATGAACTTAAAGTCTGCACAGGAGCACTTTATAATTTGCCGAGAGTTAGAGAGGAGAGAATTTTGAAAGCAAGAAGAGAGTGATATGATATATTTAAAGTGTGAAAGAACAACTGTAGTTGGGAGCAGTGGTGCATGCCTATAATCCTAGTATGTGGGAGGCTAAAGGCCTTTTGCAAGAGCAGCAAGTGCTATTAACTGTTGTTAAGCTATCTCTCCAGCCCATTCCCTCCTCCTCCCCGAGCTCCTCCTCCTCCTCTTTCTTTGTTGAGGCAGTTTGCAGGCTGTTTTGTATTATTAAGAATCGAGCAGAAAAAGGTAAAACAATGATAAGGGAGAAGCCACCAGATATATCAAAGCAGAGGACCTGATTTGACAGCAATATGAACAGTTCATACGTAGCCACAAGAAGTCACATGAAGCATGTACTCACAGATAGATGAGGGTAGGAAGTTTTGGAAATATTTTGTAAAGTTTCTTTACTTCCACATTCTAGGTATCATCAACTAATATTTTTGCTATTCGAGTAGTAGGTACAGTTTTACAGAACTAGCATAAGGAGTGAACTGTGATGGACATGGTGGAGTGAACCAGAGAAGTACACTGTGTTATAGTTCAGTTCTTAGACCCTACTTCTGACAAACTCTAGGTGAAGGAGATGCAGCTATGAAAATACATCTGTGGCATATATGTTCACTTGTATATTTGTTTGGTAGCAGGATGGAATGGAGAAATAACTGGTGTCTGGTGTCCCTGCCCAACTGTGAGGAAAACAGCCATGTTCTGGTGGAAACATGGACATTGGCTCACAGAAAACAAAATGTGACCTTATTGCTTTTCTCACCTTGAGGCATGGGATGAAGGATGATGCTGGGTATATGTTGAGAACTGAAGGGCTATATTAGTTATTTTTCTCATTTATGTGATCAAATACCTAAGAAGAAGCAACTTAAGGAGAAGGTTTATTTGGATCACAGTTCAATGGGATACAGTCTGTCATGGCAAGAGAGCCATTGGCCATTGGAACAGGAGCAGGAAGTAGCTGGTCACATTTCACCCACAGTCAGGGTGCAAAGAGTACTTGTTTCTCTGCTTGCTTTCTGTTATAGGACCATGGAGCATGAAATGGAGCCACCCAATCAAGGTGAGTCTACCCTCCTCCATTAAAAACCTCTCTGAACCCTCACAGTCCCCCCTGGAGGTTTGTTTCCTAAGTTACTCTAGATCCTGTTAAGTTGATAAACAATATCAACCATCATGGGGCCTTGTAGTGGTATTGTGTTCCCCAAAATATTGTGTACCTTAATAAACTTATCTGGGGTCAGAGAACAGAAAAGCCACTAGTTAGGCAGTGATAGCACACGCCTTTAATTCTAGCATTCCAGAGACAGAAATCCCTCTGGATCTCTGTGAGTTCAAGGCCACATTGGAAACAGCCAGGCATGGTGACTCACGCCTTTAATCCCAGGAAGCCAGCCTTTAATCTCAGAGAGTGGTGGTAGAAAGCAGAAAGATATATAAGGCGTGAGGACGAGAAACTAGAAGCATTTGGCTGGTTAAGCATGTGGCTGGTTAAGCTTCAGGCTTTCCAGCAGCAGTTCAGCTAAGAGCCATTGGGATGAGGACACAGAAGCTTCCAGTCTGAGGAAACAAGACCAGCTGAGAAGTTGACCAGGTGAGGTTAGCTGTGGTTTGTTCTGTCTCTCTGATCTACCAGCATGGACCCCAATAACTCACCTCGGGTTTGATTTTATTAATAAGAACTTTTAAGATTCATGCTACAGGGCCTGGTGAACCACTTGTCTCCAGCTAAGAACATTTCCCTCCCCAAAGCTAGTACTTCTGCAACATATATTTCAATAAGCTTTGGTATCCAGGGATTGGAGCAATTTCCTATTCTGATTACTTTCTGGTTTCTATGACGTGAGTCCAGGATCTCCTCTCTTCTTATGTAAATAAGTGGAGAGTCTGTGAATAAGTTAAAAGAGTTTTGAAGGGTGATAAATATGCTTTCTATGACCTTTTTTTTTTTTTTTCTGAGACAGGGTTTCTCTGTGGAGCTTTGCACTTTTCCTGGATCTCTCTCTGTAGACCAGGCTGGCCTCGAACTCACAAAGATCCGCCTGCCTCTGCCTCCAAGTGCTGGGATTAAAAGCGTGCGCCACCACCGCCCGGCAGCTTTCTATGACCTTTAGAAAGAAGGATGATAAATACACTCACTCTGACCTCTGGGTAGCAGGGAAACTTTAGCAATATTAGTTCTCTTAATCCACGAACATGAGTAGTCTTTCCATTCTCTTACATTTTCTTCAATTTCTTGCATTAGAACTTTGTGATTTTAATTGTAGAAATTTCTTACTGCTTTGGCTAAATTTATACCAATGTATTTTTTGTAACTATTTTGAATAGTATTTCTTTCATGTTTTCTCTCTCAGAAGTCTCAATATTGGGTGTGAAATGCTATCAAATTGTGTTTGCTGATTTTGTATGCTTAAACTTTACTAAATTCATTTATCAGTTTTAATAGTCTTTTAGCAGAGACTTTGGGTTTTTCTACATGTAGAATCTTGTCATCTACAAACAAGTATAATTTGACATTTTCACTTCCTATTCACGTCCTTTATTTCTTTCTTTTGTCTAATTCCTCTGGCTGACTTTCAGTTTTATGTTAAATGAGAGGGGTGAAAGCGGACATCCTTCTATTGTTCGTGATCATTCAGTATGCTGTTGACTGAGAGTTTGTTTATAAAGCATTTATTGTGTTCTTCCTATATATAATTTGTTCAGAGTTTTTCACAAAAGAATGCTGAATTTTACTGGATGTTTTCCTGCATTTATTGAGATTATCATATGACTTGTGTCCTTTGTTGTTGATGTGATACATTACATTTATTGATTTACCTAAATTGAACAATATTATTCATGATGAATATTTTTTAACATGCTGTTTGGTTCAATTTGCTAGTATTTTATTGAGTTTTTTTTTTTGCATCTATGTTCTCTATAGCTTTTTTTCTTTTCTGTGTACAATTCTGACTTCAGCATCAAGACAATTCTGGTTTCATAGATTCAGCTTTGAAGAATTCCCTATCTTCTAATTTTTGGAATAATTTGAGAATTGATATTAGTTCTTCCTTAAATTTTTAATTTATTTTATTTTTTGAGATTATAATATAATTACATCATTTCCCCCCTTCCCTTTCTTCCATCCAAACATTCCCGTATAATCCTCCTTCAAATTAATGGTCTGTTCCCTTTTTTCATTAATTGTTGTTACACACATATGTATGTATATGCACATACATTTCTAAATATACAAATACAACCTTCTCTGTATGTTAGTTGTACACATGATTTCAGGGCTGGCCATTTCGTATTGGATAACTAATTGGTGTGCTTTTTCCTAGAGAAGACTATTTTTTCCACTCTCAACATTCCTTATTTGCCTGTAGTTCTTTGTGTAGAGATTTTCCCCCATTCACTTTATATGTTTCTGGTTGTCCTTGTTAAGCTCATATTAGGCAGTCATGTTGGTGAAACTCTATTGCAGCAGGCTTTCTTGGACCACCAGTCCCTAAACCATGACATGGAGACTTATTATTAATTATGAATGCTCAGCCTCAGCTTAGGCTTGTTTCTAGCTATGTTTTCTTTTTAACTTAAATTAGCCCATTTCTATTAATCTGCTGTCCCAAGGCTCATTTACTTCATCTATGTACTGTCCATACTGCTTTCCTGCTTCTGCCATGTCTATCTGGCTGCCCCCCCTGCTGGCTGGCCTGCTCCCCTTTTCTCTCTGCCCACCAACCCTGCCTATCCCTCCTCTGCCTAGTTAGTGGCTGTTCAGCTTTTTATTAGACCAATCAGGTGCCTTAGGAAGGCAAGGTAACACAGCAACACATCTTTACATAGTTAAATATTCTTTTCCACAATACTCTATGGGTGCAGCTTCTGACATTCCTAGGAGATATAGTCTCCCAGCAAGCTGATCTGATCCTCTAGCTCTTACAATCTTTCTGCCTCCTCTTCTGCAATGTTTGCTAAACCTTAGGTGTAGGCATTGATTGTAGATGTATCCATTGAGACTGTGCTCCACAACTCTGCATTTGGATTGGTTGTGGTTTTCTATAATGGTCTCTGTCTGTTGGAAAGAGAAGTATCCCTGATGAAGGGTGAGGACTACATGTATCTGTGGTTGTAAAGACAAATATTGAGAATGTAGTTAAGGATTTTATTGGTTTAGTAAAATAGTGGTTATAGGTTCTCCTCCAAGATCCATGACTTCACTAGCCCTGGGTAGTTGGCTAGATTTCCAAGACCAGGCATGATTTCCCTCTCATTGAGTAGGTCTTAAGACCAATTAAAGAGCTGTTAGTTACCTATAACATATGCAAGGCACTACTGCACTCTTAGAATTATTGTGCCATGCTGGTCATTGTTGTGGTTCATAAGCATCATAGTTGGTTGCTTCCTTCCTCTGGAATCTTGCAGAATGCCTTTGGTTATATGAAAGTTATTCCTCAGGAGGAGGTTTTCATGTCAGTTCTAGCTCAGGGGTCGCTGGGCCCTGTGTTTGAAATGAATGGTATCTGTAGAAATAGGGACTCACCTTCCACTTCTGGCAGGCAACCAGCCTGTAACATTTTGGGGTCACTTTGGACATTGTTGATTGACCGTAACTCAAAGAAGGGTTTCTTGTGCCTGGTGTTGGGGTTTTTGTTAGCTTTTGGAGGAGCATTGCCATCATAAATGGGAAATTTTCATTTAAGCTATATATGTATATTTATGTAGAGACTTGTATGAATTATAGAGGTTTTTAGGTAGATAGTTAATAGTATGATTCCTTATGACTTTCCCTGGCATCCTTATTGTTATTTTTAACCACATCTCTCCTCTGTAGCTTGAGTTTTCCTGCCTGGCCCACAGTCAGGACAAATCTTTGTCACCCGCCAGCCCCACAGCTGCTCAGACCCAACCAAGTAAACACAGAGACTTATATTGCTTACAAACTGTATGGCCGTGGCAGGCTTCTTGCTAACTGTTCTTATATCTTAAATTAATCCATTTCCATAAATCTATACCTTGCCACGTGGCACGTGGCTCGTGGCTTACCGGCATTTTCACATGCTGCTTGTCATGGTGGTGGCTGGCAGTGACTCTCTCCGCCTTCCTGTTCTTTTATTTCTCCTCTCTGTTAGTCCCGCCTATACTTCCTGCCTAGCCACGGCCAATCAGGTTTTATTTATTGACCATCCCCCAGCACAGCCAAGTGCAGACCATCTCAGACACTTGCACTCAGGCCCGTGGTCCTAATCATCCTCTATGTGGATCTGCTGGGTAAAGCCACGAAGAACCCAAGAACGGGCTCCCATAGGACATACAGAACATCCCACAGCACTCCTCCTTCTATATTTATATTCCTTTCCCTTCCTAAGTATACACCCTTTTTTATTTCCTCCATCATATCACTTTACCATGCCTTAAATTTTTGATAGAACTCAACATAGAATCTATTTAGTCTGGATGGGTTTTTTATTGTTGTTGTTTTGTTTTGTTTAGAGACTGATTATGACTCATTAGCACTGCACTTCTCATTGTTTTATTTAGAGTCTATGACTTCATGGTTTAGTTTTGGTAGGTAATATGTGTCCAGAACTTTATCTATCCTAAGTTTTGTAAATTTTTGAAAAATAGTAATTATAGTAAGTACTGATCTTTTGTATTTCTGTATAAAGTTTCTTCTTTCATTATTACTTTTATTTATATTGGTCATATTTTTTCCTAGACTAATGGTTGATCAATTTCATCTTTTCACAGAAACTCTTTGTTTCATTGATCTATTATATATTTTAGTCTCTATTTCATTTTTGAAAAATCTTCATTGGTAATTTATAATCCTGGAATTATATTAGATAATAAATAATCATTGATAATTTGAAAGTAAGGTAAATTATTAAAGCACTTATTAATAAGCATAAATTTATGTTTAGGTACTTTGGATTTCTTATTTTAAATATAATATAGTGAAGCTAAATATATCTGTGCATGGTAGTTTTTCCACATTGAAAAACTTTACATAAAAAAAATATATCTTTATAAGATATTAAATAGTGTTTTCACAAATTTACTAATATCTTACAGAATGCTGATAAATAACAGACAGCTTATAACTGCTTACATTCTCATTTTTTCTAGAAATTAAAACCACTGGGAGTTAAGAAGTCTAACCAATATATGCAAATGAACTACTAGGAAGGTAAAGGAAAAAATCTTCTATATACAAAGTTTGTAAGGAAAATAAGATGTATTTTGGTAAGGAAATGTACACAAGGAATAAAAATATGTTTTTTAAAGAAAAGGTGCAATTTTGCATTAACATCTAATAAGAGAGGAAAAATTAGGTGAAACTAAATGGATATAGAAAGTTATAAAAGGTTTACAGAAAGGGAATTTCATGTGTTATGAATCCAATAATGTACTAATGTAAATGAGGCTTTAATTTGGTTTTCTCGTATTGTTTGTCTGCTTGTTAAAGTTATTGTAAATGGTTTTTCTTTACTTTAAAAATACCTACCTAGGAAACTAAACTTTTGTGCTTTATCAAAATAATCTCCTGTACTTTATAACCTTTACTATAAAGGAACTCGGATTTCCTTTTTTTTTCAGTCCAATTTAGTTTATTATATTCACAACTGTCAACATGTTTTTCTGATATCATGATTACTCCAAATTCCTCTCTTGGTTTGTTAACTGTGAGAAAATGATATTTTAACCTTTACTAAGAATAAGTATTGAATATGAGGATTGAACTGGATGGGAGGGGAGAAATCACTGTTGAGTCCCTTCTAAAAACTCAGCTGCTGTTCTTTAGAGCTGAAGGATTATCACTCATCACTTCCTGAGGGGAAAAACCCATTAATCTTCCCCTTGAGGAACTGATAGGAAAGGGACACATGAAACAGCACAGTGGAACCCAGATTTCTTACTTTTAAATGAGATAAGACTTTTAAAATTTGTTTTGTTTGCATTTGACAATTTTGCTTTCCTAAAATCAAACCTTAAGTGAGTCTTTTTGATCTGGAAGTGACCCTGAGATTTTATCAGTGGGCCCCCCAAAAATCTCAGATTGGTTCTTTCCACCTTATGAAAAGACAAGTGCTAAAATAATTCACTTTATTATAGATGCTCAATTGCATCAAAAGCATTACCAAATTTTAAGAAGCTAGCCTGTTTTCCCTTCCCCCCTCAGCCTAAAACCTGCCTTTGTTCCTGCCCTGCAGGTCCAGTCTTCTATGATTTTAGTAAGAAGGTACCCATGTCTGGCAGAGCCAATGTGAGACAAGAGATAATTCCTGACACCCAAAACTTAAAGTTCTTTTATCCATGTGTGCCTTGCTATGTGATCCAAACCCAGAGGATTCCCCTCATGATAGAGATTGTGCAGATACATAAACCAGACAGAGATTCAGACAGTAGAATACTTCGAGAATAAACTCAGAAGCATGCCATGTCATGAGACTTTAATGTCAGGACATGGTCCAAGCATGGAGTCCTGTGAGATTTCTGAGTGCTTGTGTGAAAACTCCAAAAAACAAAACAAAAAAACCCAAACAAACAAAAAACCCAACGAGACAAGAGTCTTGTGACCTCAGTTTCTTCAAAAAGATGGAATTTTTTTCCGGATTATGTTTTCCTGCCCCTTCCAGGTATGGCAGATAGGCGCAAGTTTACTACAGATTATTCATTACAACTGGCTATTGTTTTTTGTTTACATGCCTCTATGTAAAACCATGCTTTTGCCACATGTGGCTTACCATTGTGATTGTATACTTTACTCGTGATCTTTCTTAACCCCCAGAGTATAAATTAGCTGCTGCTCTGAATAAAGTTTGCTATTTTATGACACTTTTGTCCACCTCATTTATCAGCTCCATTCTCCCAGGTCCCAGCACCTCTAGAATGGTAAACCTTTAAAGGCATAATAACCTGCATTATAGTTAGAATAAACTTTAAGTTACTGTTCCTTTTGTATTTCCTTATCTGACTGCTCCCTTATCATACCTCATCTTTTTAAGTTTTATTTTTGTTTACACTCTCCATTTGTCCACGTGCTCATCTGAGAAGGCTCAAGTTTGTCCAGCTTTGGACAATAACTTCTTTTTAGAAACTGAAAAGTAGCTCGTTACAAGAGAAAAGTTTCCCAAGAATCTGAAAATTTAAAAAGAGATAGCTTCATATTTGTACAATAAAATGTTCATAGACATTTGTCAATACTCTTGTGGATAATACATCTAGGATAATGCTGTCAGTTATAACCTCAATTACTACATTAAACATTGTATAGCACAGAATGAAAAATCAAAATCCATTGTAAAATTAACTCATCATAACTTTCAATCCTCCTGCCTCTGCCTAGTGCTAAGATGACAGGCATTTGCCTCCATGCTAGGCTTTCTTCAGACACACACACACACACACACACACACAAATATATATATGGTTCTTTTTGAGATGGGATCTTGCTGTGTGACCCCTAAACTAGACTGGAACTCACTATATATACCATGCTGGCTTTGGATTTGCAGTAATTCTTCTGATTCTGATGCCAAAGTAGTGGGACTACAGGCACGTGCCACAAATCCTGGCTTATTAAGCATTTTGTTATCTACAGACAGCTTTTATTTCACTCCGCTTTGTATCTGAAAATATTTGTAGTAAACTATCAGCCAGACTGTTTTATGACTACATTGCTTGCATACCTATGAGATCATACCACTTGACAGAGTAAAGTTTTTAAAACTCTAATGGGTAAATAGAGAAGTTGATGAAACTGCTAGCTTTAGATCAAGCAAACAAAAGAATTCATTACATAGGACTGACTGAATTAATGAATGATGCTTACAGCTTTGTTTGAAACATTGGTGGCTATATAATGAGCTCTTTTCTGGATATAAAGGAACCTTTCTCATTTTCTCTTAAGGTTCTATACTTATACCAGCTTAATAGCTTAGACTTTTGCAAATATCAGTGAAATATTTATCTTTCCTCTGCACCTGGTCCTTCCAAATTTTAGAAACTCATATTGAATACTCTATTTGCATTGCAACATAATTATTTGCAAAAGTTCAATAAGACTCTATCCTCCTTATAACATGATATAATTGAAAATGTTATATAACCAATGTTTTTATTGGAATGTCAGGTTTAAAGAATTAAAGATGACTTTATGGATTCAGTGTTCACCAACTGCTCTTAGGAAAAGAGCCCTGGTTTGCAGTTCTATAGAAAATAAGGAAAATCAAATTAACTGGCAGAACCAAAAAATATACACTATCTAGAGACCTTGGGAAGAGAGTCACTCAAACCAAAGCTTTTGCTAATGAAGTCCATTAGTGAATGCTTGGCTTGGAGCTCTAACCTTGAGAAGCTTTTAAAAGTCTAGTCTGATATTGCTTATAAAAATTTCCAGGAAAGCAAACTGAAAAGGCCTCTGAGGCCAATTGCCATTCTCTCTGCACATATATATATTTAGGTCAAATCTAGTATGATCAAACTTACTTTTTTAAAACAAGAACGTTTTGGTCATCTTTGATCAAAAGAGCAGGGTAATTCTAGTGAAAATTTTATGTCTCATTGGAAAATTACAGCACTTCTCATGAGTTCTCAATTCTGCTTTCCTCCAATTTCTGATTGCAACTCTACAAAGCAATATTTTCATTTCCTATAATCTCCTGACTTGGCATTAGCCAACCTCTTTACCAAAACCCTGCAAGCTGAAATTGAACAACTTAAAGTACAGAGAAATCCTGCCTTAGACCATAAACCAGCAAACTTAGTACCTGCTGTCTCATATTGTAGGAAGGGCACATAACACTGAATCTTATCACCAAACACATTCAAGCTACAATTTGAGAAATCAGCCTATTGGTACATTCTGCCTTACCTTATCCTCTAAAGATATAGGGCTCAAGTCTAAATATCCCTCTGGCTGACCTCTGGAATAAAACATGGGTTCCCATTATTAATCTTGTTTTAAGTTACTTTTAGATGCTCCACCACTCATTAAATACCAACTTCTCCTCCCACTACCTTCCATATAATTTTCATTATGCTACTGGGTACTGAACACATACCAGGCAAGTGCTCCTCTGCTGAGCTCTATCCGCAGACTCCAGTTAATACTCTTTACTATAAAGTACCAAGAGGTGGTTGAGGTGCTCTTTAGTGAAACTGGGATACACATGTTTCTACACTTAACATATGGACTTATATTGCACAATAACAAGAGAGACTAACAAAGATTCTCTGTTTAATTAAACATAAGTCAGGCTCCTCTAAGAATGGTTAGACCTATCCTTGAACATACCTTCCAAGAGCCAAGTTTAAGCAAGAGTCCTCTTGGTGTTTTTCTCTCTTATCTACACACATATGCCTACCTGGTCCTAGAATCTAGGTCCTAGATGATACATTACTACTTTTTACTTAGTACGTAGAATTGAGTGCTATCTCTTTCCCTTATACAAAATCATCACAGAACACCTCATAAAATCACGAGACATCCTAAATTGTCAGATTTGTTCATTTCATTTGTTATTATAGTTTGTGGTGTGTGTGTGTGTGTGTGTGTGTGTGTGTGTGTGTGTGTGTGTGTGTGGTGGTTGTTTCTCTGTTTTATTCTGGTATTGACTTCAGATCATTAGGTTTGAACAGCATGCACTTTTACCCCTTTAGCTGTCTCACTGACCCTGATAGAACATTTCAACACACACACACACACACACACACACACACACACACACACACACACACACACAAAGAGAGGGGGGAGAGGCAGAGATGAGATACAGAGAGTAGAAGTAGTATTTTCATTAACAAGGAGAAGAGCAAGTCTTCTTTCTTATGACAAGGAACAGCCTAATAACTGTGTATTTACTAATCAAAAGCAAAGGCCTGCATCTATTTCCAAAAGTCAAATCAATCAAAATGTCAGGCACTAAACAAGGAAATTGAAACCAGAAGGCTTCCGGTTTTCATTAGTGTCCTTCTCCAGGAAGAACATCATAAATGTGATAGTCTTTGCTCTTTCATGTTCCAGAGTGGTTTAGGTGTAATCTGTGATGAGACTACTGGTCAGCAATCAATAAGATAACTAGAATGACTTGCTCAGTCATCATAAAAGATACTTCTTCCTGCAGCACATGGGAACAAATATAGAGACCCACACCCAGACATTATGCAGACAGTGAGAGACCTTAGAACACTCTGCCCTAAATGGGATGTCTCTATCAAATTCCTCCCCTTGGGGCTCAGGGAACCCTGCAGGAGAGGAGGCAGAGAGTAAGAGTCAGAGGAATGGAGGATACCATGAAAATAAGGCTCTGTGAATCGACTGAGCAAAGCTCATATGAACTCACAGAGACTGAAGCAGCATGCACAGTATCTACATGGGACTGTCTGTATGTCATACCAGGTCCTCTGTGTATGTATTATGGCTTTCAGTTTAGTCTTTTTAGGGGAATTCTGAGTGTATGAACAAAAGTGCTTTAAAAAGAAAGACACTGAAATCATTAGAAAATTTGTAGCTGACCATTTCAGTCAGGAAGTCCTACCTATATTCCTGAACGCCAGTAGGAACCCTTTGCTAAACTGAGAATGGAGGAGGAAAGATAGGAATTAACCAGACTGATAAAAATTCAAGGGGAAGACATGGTGCTCCTGACTGCTGGGAATGCAAGAAAGCATGCTATTTGTTGGGAAAGTAACAACTGGAATGTATAGACTTCTTGGAAACCAGAGTAGTACTCCATGACCCAGGACTGTTCTCTTCCCTTTGGGTGGTGGATTTCCCACTCTTCCTTACCAAGGAAGAAAATCTCTTAGAGCTGGAGTCTTTACTGCTCCTCACCCCAGTGACAACCACCTCCTCTGCACTGAGCCTGAAAATATTTGTGGCCAACATTATGACTTGGTTTAAATTGGCAGTGAGATAGGAAGCAGTTCTATCCAAATTCATGATGCGCAGCAAGGTTTACAATGGTCCATCCTGGCAGCATTATTAAAGGAGAACATGAAATTGCTTTCCCATCTGCTCCAGGTTTAGACTATGGGAACCTCATGGAAGAATTGCCTTACAGACAGACAGACTGATATGTCTTGTTAGTGGAATGACAAGCATCAGAGATGTCAGCATTCCCCAAATCCTACCAAGGACATGACCTCATGAGCAACGCCCCAGATTCTGTGCATCTTGAAGAGCTGAAGCCCCTACCACATCGAGGTCTCATGGCCAAAAGACTCAGAAGAAGAGAATGCAACAGTCACACCTTCCAAAACCTTGAGCTCTTAAGTTCTGTCTTCTTTGCTTCAGCAAATCAAAATTAAGATCCAGCTCTGCCACAGACTTTAGAATCCAGTCCGCACTGCAGCACTTGTCACCATAGTAAGAGACAGAAATTAGCCCACTGTGGTTTTTGTAACATGTACCCCTAGTACTTTCTGTGGTTGGGATTTTGTGGAAGGATTTTAATTAGAGAATTAAAAAAAAAAAACAAAAACTCTTTATAGGGGAAAAAAGAATAGCAATAATGCATCAAGTAACATAGGAATTGAGGGTGTCACTTGAGTAAGTTATGTTCAGAGGTATGAAGTTGATGCCTAGAGAGGGGGATACTCTAAGAGTGTGACCTGACATGCAAATTCAGGCAATCATACTTAACTACAGGCAACCCCACCTGTAACTACTGCTGTCTCATTCTTCACCTCTACCAAAGCAAACAGGGTCAAGATGAAGTCAGGAGTTGGGCTTTGAATGAAGTCCTGAGCTGTTGAGCTGCCCCTGCTCTCCAGCTAAGAGCCACCTTGTCCAAATTCCAGGATTCTTGCTCAGCCATCCAAGTTTCCAGACCCATAATCAGTTTTGAGTGTCAGTGTCCAGACCCATAATGGCTTAATCTGCCCAGTGGCCTGTTGCTATGGCAATTCTGCAAGAGCTTTATTCAGTAAATGAAATGAAAGGCAGCAGGAAACTAGGGCGGGGGGCTTAGGCACATAGGAAAGGGGGTCCAATTATAATTTGAATGTCTTAATTGCACTAATTGATACATGTGGGATTAAAAACGCACAAACACAGACCAGAGCAACAGGGGACATGTTTGGGACCAGCAAGTTGGAAAAGGTGCCTTTCATTGGAGAAAACTCCACAGAGTAACAGGGAAGGTGAGGGAGGTACCAATAATTAGGACTCAGGGTGAACTGTGTGACTGCCCTGTATGTCCCGCTGAATGTCGTTCAACACTGCAGACTCCAGTGGCTGCTTGGGGACTGTTGAGAAGGGGCATTGTGAGAAAAGAAGAGGTGACCTTTCCTGGCTTGGAGGCCTAGGACACAGGCATGGAGATGACACACAGGCCCCAGCTCAGCTGCTTGAAGCCCAGGTTGCAAAGGATTGTCAGCACTCACCGGCTGTGCCGCTCACATCTCGGCAGCGAGGACCGGCCTTGTTTGTCTCCTTTCGGCCAATATTTTGGACTCTTTAATCAGCTTAGGCGTCTAATGGCTCAGTCATGGCTTAATTGGCCCTCAACTCTGGTTGCTATGGTGATGCAGACAGGAGCTCTCCTCACTAAGTTAAAATAGGAGAGAACCAAGGTGGGCGGGGGGTGGGGGACAGAAAATGAAACAGGCCAAGGCTGAAGATGAGAACGCATCGTTAATTACACTAATTGACAGCCTTTGGTGATTAAAAGCCCATAAGCACAGGCCACAGGGCCAGGGCAAGGGGGACTGGAGGCTTACCTGGGTACAAAAGCATCCAGCACAGAGGAAATCGATCGAAAAGACAAGTCCAAGAAGAAATCCAGAGGATGACAGAGGCTCTGTGTATCCACTGCAGATCTCTGGTATGAGTTTTAGAAAGACATGGGCATGGGAGGGGTCAAGACCCTCACCTGAGGACTCTATGACTCCTCAATTATCAGTCCTGCTGGTCCCTGGGAAACTGAGGCTCAGGAGTGAAGAGCCTGGAATTGAGTGCATGCTACAAAAGAAGCAAAACCGCATGGACTCCTGGGTTCCTGACCACTTAGAACTGGCTGGCTCCCATCAAGCCTCCAGTTGAGGCCAGCATAGTCTTGATCTTCACTTAACAGAGTCATAAAACCCCGAAGGAAGAGGCCTGCCTACAGCCACAGAGCCCTCCATGGCAGAACACAGCTTTCCGTGCACCTAATGCAGACCCAGAAATGGCACGTGGCCAAGAGTGACTGTGGGAGCACGGAAGGATCACTGGATTTTATAGACAGTCTGCGTGACTTGAAAGGCAGGATGAGAAGTTTCTCAGGGACTCTGCATTCTGGAAGGAGATAATGGTCATTCAGAGTGAGGTGAGAAGTGAAGAAATGGGAGGAAGAACCTCCTCCTGTCCCTCCTGGGAGTTCCCTGTGAACGAGGTCCTTCCTGAGCAGTGTCTGGAAATGATTTTCAGAGTTTTCCTGGAGCCACCTTGCCTGGGGACATGTGGTGCTAATCTGCAGGGTTCTGATAGCCTTTGTGCAGTGTGCTGTGGGGCAAGGGAATATTCCACAGTCAGGGGATCACATCTGCAACACTGGACTCCAGGCTACTGGCAAAGCTGGATGTGGACCCAGAGTGTCCTGACTGAGCATCTGGGTTGTGTGTATGTGGTGCACAGTTACAGTTAGAACCCTCTGCACATGCCCACCCTTCTCAAACAATGTTCCTTGGGAAGATGCTCTCACCTAGGTGTCATCGGACATGATGGGAGCAAGGCACTCTGCGCACTGTCCTAGGGCCTGAGCAGAGACAAAGACTGTGTGACTCTAACCAGGATGTTGTACTTCCTTGTGTGTGTGTGTGTGTGTGTGTGTTCTATGTAGAAGCTAACAAAGCACAGCTTTCCTTCCAGCATTTTCGTGCAGGCTTTGCTTTGGTTGACTCTCATCTGGCCTTGTTCACTCAGAACACCCATATCTCTGACTCTCATTTTCCCAGCTGTGCCCTCTTGCCCCCAATATTCCTGCACTTCATTTTAATATCTCATGTCATCTACTGTCCTCCCCACCCCTCCATCAACAGCCTATTTTAATTTGAAGTTTGAGACAGGGACTCATGTAGTCCAAGCTGGCTCTGAATTCACTGTGTAGCCGGGGATGGCTTTGAAGTCCTGATCCTCTGTTGTCCACTTCCCACATTCTGGAGTTACAGGTATGAGCCACCACACCCTGATCTGGAAGGCTCTAAAAGGATCCCGGGAGAGAATGGTGGCTGTGCCCAAAAGCAGCATAGAATGAGTTAAAACCAATAGTGATGAGAAATTAGAGGGACGCTGGTATGTAGAAAGGGCAGGGAAGATTATAGGATTACTTTAATACTGATCTTTGAATGTTTCCTGTTGGTAGACTCTTGAGAGCTGGGTCCGAGTGAGGAGACTTTCTGAGTGGACCAAGAAAATGTTGTAGGGAAAGAGGGGATGTGACCCCGGAAGCCTTCACCATGCCAGGCCAAGGACAGGTATCTGGATCAGTGAGATGGTAGAGCAGAATCCAAAGTGGATACCTGGAGGAGGTTTGGAGCTGGTGAGGGAATGAACAATGAAAAGAAAAGTGAAGATATGGGGGGGGGAGGAAAGGAGGCAGAGAGGACAGAAAAAGAGAAGAAAAGAGAAGAGGAGGAGGTGGAGGAGGAGGAAGAGGAGCAGCAGCAGCAGAAAGAGTTGAGAGGAGACAGAGGATGGATGAGAAGATGAATCTTGTCCACCACTGTGTGTTGGTTTCAGAAATGCCAGAGAGAGTCTTGAGACAGGGCTCAGTTGGTAAAGTGCTTACTATCCAAGGTTGAGAACCTGAATTCAGTCTCCAGCACCAAATGAAAGCCGGGCCTGCTGAATTCATCTTTGACCCTGCACTGGGGAAGCAGAGTCAAGAGAATCCCTGGGGCTTGCTGGCCAGCTGTCTGGTTGAACCGGAAAGCTCCAGGTTCAATAGAGACCCAGTCTCAAACAATATGGGGAAAGTGACTGAGGAAGACACCAGCAGTCAAACACACACACACACACACACACACACACACACACACACACACACACACACACGAGAGATGGGGTGGAGGGGACATACAAAACTGCCTCCCCGTGAGAAGCTATAGCTGACGTACAGTACACCCATGTGGTCACACACATCCACACAGAGGTGGTCTCAGGTGAGTACCAAAGGTACCAGCTGAGAGAGGAGGGTGGCACCTCATCTTTGTGTGTGTTTGCTGGTGCAGTATATGCTCCTAGGAAGGACGTCCCTGACACGGGTTTTACTCTTGTCACCTGATTGGCCCCTGGGAATTAATTCATGGAGGAACCTGCCGCACAGATCCTCAGGTGTGTGCTCAGCCAGCTGCAAGAATGAGGCCCATGGATGGTCCTCTGTTCTGCAGAGTCCAAAGGCTCACTAGCAGACAAGAGGGGAGCTTGGGGAAAGAAGACAAGCCCCTCCTCTGTCACCTAGAGGAACTGCAATTCCATTTGCGATCTCTACATCTCCCAGGAAATTGCAATTGAAAGCAGCATCTGCTGTGGGGTCACAGGGTGTGTGCGCACATCATTACCGAGAGGCTGAGTGTGGGAGTAGGGCTCGTGACCCAGGCCTGTCTCTGTAGGAAGCACAGATCTGTTTGTTAAGGAAAACTCTTGCTGCATCCTGCAATAGAGGCCAATGAGAGTGCACAATGGAGAAAGCCAGGAAAAGCAATTTTATGAGCTTCACAGACACAACTACAAAAGCTTGCTGTTGGAGAGGCATCTGCACACGCACAGAGACAATGGGCAATGTGTCCCTGGGGCGAACAAAACTTTATCAGCTCTCTTACAATTATGTTTTGGATGTGTGTTAGCTGACCCTAATCTTTGCATAGAATCCCCTCTCCTGCCTCTGTCTCTCTTCTGCTATTTCTGCAAGGAAGTTGCTCCTGGAACTCTGTTCTGCAACAGAAATCTTGCTTTTCACAAATATCCAAGTAATTGAGGAGATGAAATTTAAATGAATACAAAAATGAAAAACAAATTCAGGTCATATTTTGCATTCATATAAAACCAAATAACAGCCCAGAAATTTTTCACGCCTTGGAAATTAAAAGCACATTCAAAATTACAATCAGGCTCTTTATAACCCTATCGACAAAACACTTTCTATTACCTATCTGATGAAGATTGAATCCTTAAAGAAATTATTAGGACATTTCCACACAATCGAAGAAATGCAATTTTATCTTCAAAATTATGGAATTAATTTGTAGTCATCAGTAGCAGTCCATTGTAAAACCAAAAAGTATATCTTTAAGAAACATGACAGGATCTGGAGAATCAGAAAACAACCATGTTTTATGTTATAATTGAGCAAAGAAATTGTATTTTTGATAATTGGGGTTACAGAATTTCCTAATAATTGTCTATGTGAGAATTTCAAAATTTGATTTTACTCTTTTCTGTATTATCTTCCTGAGCTGCGTGTAATGTGTCATAAGTTAGACACGATGGTGCCTAAAGGGCTTAGAGCTGAATTAATGTGTCTAAGTGGAAAATTAACCATGAAACAGATGTCCAGAGACACATGGCAGGGAGTTTTATAAAATGTATGATGGTTAGTGTTAACTGTCAACTTGACATGATCAAGATCCCCCTAAGAAACCAGTCTCCAGGCACACCTAGGAGGGATTTTCTTAATTAGGTTAATTGAGGGGAGAGGACCTGGCCAATGTGGACAGAGCTGTTCCATGGCCTGAGTTCCTGTACAGAATAAAAAGAGGGAAAGAATGTGAACACAAACATTCCTAGCTCTCTGTTTCCCAAGTGTGGTTGCAATGTGACTAGCCAGCCTCCTGCTCCTACTCTCATGCCTTCCCTGACTGAGGCCACACCCTTCCTGCCATGATAGACAGGGTCCCTCTAGCACTGTAAGCCAAAATAAACCCCTTTCCCTTTAAGTTGCTTTTGGCATGGTATTTTATCACAGCAAGGGGAAGTAATTAAGAAGATATGGTTATGGAGGGAATGACCCATCTCTAACTTTAAGAAACAAAATGTTCTCACACTCTGTACGCTGTGATGCAGAAGTATTTTCTGCTTTCCTCAATATATTTGCCAAGCCATGATTCTGCTCTTCAGGGTTTCATATATATATGATATATATCACAGCTAGACAAAAAAGATCTGCATTACAAAAAGAGATCATCCAAGGGCACCTCTAGGCCTGGGACCTCTAGGGATCCAGCTCCATTCCTGAACTTCCTGAAGACATGGGGAAGCGACAGACTTGCCAGCCTCCATCCTTGATACTCATTCCACTTGATGTGACTCAGGCGATAGAGGACACAAAAGAGAAAAGTGTGTCCATATTTATAATGTGATAACACTGCCATAAATATTGCATATATATTATTGCATGTCTCAGTAGTGCTTTGTGAATATCCGTACTGTGACAGAAATGCTACAAATTTCATTGAGGAGTTCGGACTGAGTGGAGTATTAATATGGAAAGTTTCACCTATCCTGTGCCAAATCTCTCTGCTCTCCTTTTATAGTACTTATTTCATAAATTTCTTCTGCTGGCTTTGAAAATATAGTCCATATATGTTTTTGTGCTGGGGCGTTTCTTGTCAACTTGACACAAGCTAGAGTCATGGAAAGAGAGAACCTCGACTGAGAAAAATGCTTCCAAATAATTGGCTTGTAGGCAAATCTGTGGGGGCATTTTTAAAATTAATGATTGATGTGGGAAGACCCAGATCACTGTGACTGTGCCATTGCTGGCAAGTAGCCCTGGATTGTATAAGAAACCAGGCTAAGCAAGCCGTGGAGAGCAAGCTGGTATGCAGCAGTTCTACATGAGCTCTGGTTCAGCTCCTGCTTCTAGGCTCCTGATTTGGTTTCTGGTGATAATGGACTCTAAATTGTAAGCTAACATTAACCCTTTCCTCCACAACTTGCTTTTGTTCATGATACTTTTCTCAGCAACATAAAGCAAGCTACACCACCTTCTTTCTCCATTTCTACTCTGATCATTGAAGTATACTACACACAAGGAATGTCAAAATCAAAACGTAAGACAGTCCCAACTCATCTATGTGATTTTTTCACCCTTCTTATTCTATCATCTCCTATATTTTCAGTCCCAGACAAACATTGATCTACATAAATATACAATATTGAGAATCTTTGGAATCTTATAGAACCACACAATATGTTTTCTTTCTTGTTGCTTCAGTAACATGGTATGGTACTTTTAAACTTCATCCATGCTATTGAATGCATCAGTAATTCTGAGTATTTTATAGTTGAGAGCTAATTATTGTATTAATACTGACATTTTGCTTTTCTTATTTTCTGTTGATGGATACTTGAATTATTTCTTAATTTGGGGTCATATGAATCAAGATTCTATGAATACATGAACATGTCTTTACATAGACATGTTTTCATTTAAGTCAATAACGAAAAACATAAATTAAGTAGTATAAATAATAGAAATTTTTTGCTACCATTCTAAAGACTAACTTATCCAAGATAAAGGTCCTGGCAGTTCAATGTTAGATGTAGTGTCCCAATGAGGGTCATAAACAGCCTCTTTCACTATGATTTCACATGATGGGAGTGGTGAAAGTCTCTTTATGAGGACACTGCCTAGTTTGGATGTTAAATGTGCCCCCAACAGTCATGCATGAAAGGCTTTGTCCTGTAACTTGAGTTTTCCTGTCTGGCCCATAGTCAGGACAAATCTTTGTCACCTGCCAGTCCCACAGCTGCTCAGACCCAACCAAGTAAACACAGAGACTTACATTGCTTACAAACTGTATGGCCGTGGCAGGCTTCTTGCTAACTGTTCTTATAGCTTAAATTAATCCATTTCCATAAATCTATACCTTACCGGCATCTTCACATGCAGCTTGTCATGGTGGTGGCTGGCAGTGACTCCTTCTGCCTTCCTGTTCTTTCTTTTCTCCTCTCTGTTAGTCCCACCTATACTTCCTGCCTAGCCACTGGCCAATCAGTGTTTTATTTATTGACCAATCAGAGCAACAGATTTGACATACAGACCATCCCACAGCATGGTCCTTTGGTGCTATTGGGAGGTAATGGAAACTTTAGGAGTGGGCCTACTGGGATAGAGGTGGTGATACTGAAGGAAACTGTGGAATCCTGGCCTTTTTCTTTAAGTTTGCCCCTGGCCATGAGGTGGGAAGTTTTGCAGTACCTTTTACTTCTACCATGGTGTGCCTCTTTACCACAGACCTTATCAATGGGGTCGCTTTATCGTGCACTAGAACTTCTCAAACTGTGAGTCCCAGTAAAGCTGCATGATAAAGCCACCTCAGCTACAGCTACTGAACAAGACGTGCACATGACTGAGCCCTTCAACATTTTGTTGTGGATTGAGGAGAGGCTCATGAAACTCCACTCATCTCTGAGTTATTGGCAATTAATGGTTGTTGGGGGAGGGAATGCCATTTTCTTTACTGGTGTTGTCACTGATAAGTAGCACTTCCTTCAGTAAATAACCACTCACCCCCACACTTGGAAAAAAATAATTAAATTCAGTGGGTTACAACCACAAAAAAAAAAAAAGAATGAAAGTGGAAGAAGGACTTGTTGGGAAGAAAGGCTTCATAAGGAAAGGGGGTTAATGGGAGGTGGGGGTGAAAACAACAAAAATTAATTATATAACCATATGAAACTGTCAAACAATAAAAAGAAGTACTTAGTAAAATTAAACTAAAATACTGTCTTGTCTATCAAACAGTGATTGATGAAAGCAATAAACAGTACTGCTAGAAAATAAAGCCTTTATTTTTATAAGTTAATTAGTGCCAGTATTTTGATATAGTAGCAAAAAGTCGACACTGACACCAATCCCATTCACGATGGCACTGCCTTCAACACCTAATTACACCCTAAATGCTCAGCCTCTACAAGCATCACTGGGAAGGCTAGCATTTAAACATAAAATTTAAGAGGATACATGTTCAGTTTACAGCAGTTTTTTGTTTCCTTTGGGTAAATAACCAGGGGTGGAATCGATAGATCATATGATGGTAGGTACATGTTCCAGTATTTATGAATCTTGCCAACAGCATTCACGAGTCTTGCATAGTTTTACATCCCCACCAGCAGTGCATAAACATTTTAGTTGCATGTCTTTGCCAAGGGTTCATATAGTAACATTTTTTTTTCATTTTAGTCTACTTAGTATGTTTATGATATTGATAGAGGAAAAATATTCTAAATCTTAAAACCATTCAATTCATGATTTTCCATCCACTCTTAGCATTTGTCAGCATTTTCAAAAAATCTTGGCTTAGGCAAAGGTCACAGACATATTCTCTTATGTTTCTGTCTACAAAATTTATGTTTCTAGCATTTACAGTTAATTTTGGATCCAACTCCAAATGTTATAGGGAGTAACAGGTTTGATTTTTCTTTTTAAATTTTCCTTTGCTCTTTCAACCCTCTAGTTTCCTAGTAAGTTCCTCAACCTTTTGGTCTAAAATTAATTGACTATAGTGTACTTTTATATTTCTGCTCTCTTTTCCCATTCCATTGACTGACTGCTCTATCTATATGTAGCAACATACTATCTACATTAGTATAGTTTGGTTAGTGGAGTAAGAGGGAAGAAAGCTCAAATATCACTATCTCTGTCCATATTGCTCAGAAGAGAAACACAGGTGGTGAAAAAGAAATCAGTATTATACAATCTAGTGCAGAAGAAATACGAACAAGCTTGGATTTCATTCACCCATATTTCTGTATATACCATGAATTACAATCAGAACACATCTCCAGCTCATCAGTTGATGAGCCTACTATCCTAAAGCCAGGGGATCTGATTGTAGAAGCAGTGGGTGGTAATTTTCAGAGCTTGTTTTCTGTCTGGTTGAGTTTCAATTAAAGTTTATAGAAACTAAAATCTGAATTTCAAATAATCATCACATGCCACGAAATATTGTTCCTTGATTTGTTTCAGCTATTTGAAAATGGGAAAATTAGCTAAGCTTGGTACCACATGGCAGTAATACCATCACTCAGTTGATGAAGAAAGAAGTATCAGGAATTCAAGGTGATTGTCAGCTACATAAAAAGCTTAAGGCTAGTCTAGACTTCATGAGACCTTGTCTAAACAAAAACAAGCAAACAAAACAAAGGAAAAATGAGTCTTAGCAACAAGAATGTAAACAAAAGTTGCTAGGTCAGTTTTGGCCCATGGCTTGTAGTTTGTAAGCATATAATCAAAATTGTCTATGATCATATCAATACTATATCATCTAGATTTCTATAAATATGTACAAGGACCACAAAATTGTTATTTATATAACATTGTACTGAAATTATATACATACAAGTAACTTTATACAGACTGAGCAGATCGTATATGTATATGTTAACAAATAATATATTAACATATATATATATGAAGATATTATATGTGTGTATGTGAGTTTAACAACAATGAAAGAAACGGAGACCATGAACTTGAGAGAGAGCAAGAAGACAGTGAATGGGAAGAATTGGAGGGAAGAAAGATAAGGTGGAAAACGATGTAATTATATTTTAATTTAGAAAATTAAAAAAATTAGAAAGAAAAGAATATACAGTCTTTTAATTCATAAGCATATCACTCCTTTTTGTAAGTCTTTACTTATCTTAGAAATTATTTCTTTGCTTTTTACTGCAGTAGTCTAGTGAAAGGGTTAGTAAAAGGTCTAATATGAATGCTATCTGTGTCACATGGAGTTTCTGCCCCAAATACTTGGTTTTCGTGTCATGGTGGACAAGCTGACATACAAAGTACAGAAACAAATGAGCCTGGCTGTGTTCTTAGAAAATTATATTGACAAAAATGGGGCATGAGTTGATTGTCCTGCAGGCTCTAGTTTGCCAACAAATCCTTTGATGCAGTACATATGTTATACTTATTCTCATTGTTTTAGATATGTGTCTATCATCTTGGAAGACATTTAATAATAATGTACTACATACAAATATATTACTTTACCATTGACCTTGTATCCTATGATCTTGCTATAATAATCAATTGTTTCAGTAAAATCATGTCAATTCATTAGTAGTTTGGGTCTATACAACGATGCCATCTAAAAATGACAATGTTACATAGTCCTTTCCAGCCAGGCAGTGGTGGTGCACGCCTTTAATCCCAGCACTAGAGAGGCAGAGCCAGGCAGATCTCTGTGAGTTCAAGGTCAGCCTGGGCTACAAAGTGAGTTCCAGGAAAGGCACAAAGCTACACAGAGAAATCCTGTCTTGAGAAAAAAAAAACCTAACAAACAAACAAACAAACAAAAAAAAAAAACATAGTCCTTTCCAACCTGCATGTATTTTATTCCTTATTACAATAACTGAGGTTTGAAGTACAATGTTTCCAGTATTGAAATGAGAGTAGCCATCCTTGCCTTGCTGCCATCATAAGGAAGAAATGTCCAATGTTTTACCTTGAACTATGGTATTAGCCTAAGATTTTCATATATACCTCTTGTCAGATGAAAGGCATTTTCTTCTATTTCCATTTTTGCTATGATGCTTAAATATGTAAATGGTTATTGAACTTCCTGTAACTAGTATTACGATAATATTAGAGAAGAGAATCTGACAATTATTCAGGTTAGAGCCTAGGAAAACTACCCTACCCAAAGTCTAAGATTTAGCAAGAACATAGAAGTTTGTTCTCTTTTACACCTTACCATTGTACCAATGGGGCTCCAGTACAGTAACAGTAGCAAAACAGCTGGAAGAATGGCAAGATGCAGGCTCTATCTGACAAAGAATAAGGCAGCCCAAACACAATAGATGAGACATAGAAAGTGGGCACCAGAAGAAAGTAAAGCTTTTGCCACATGAAGCTACAGCACACATTGAATATAGACTGGAACTTAGTCAGATTGGTACAAAATCTCACATTTAATGGTTTATTTTTCTCAGGTCTAGTTACTCAAAATATCATGTCTGGTTTTCAAGAAAAAAATGTAAGCATTTGGTTGACAAGCAGAAACACATTGAAGAGAAAAAGCAAGCTTTGAATTAATTCTGATATGATGGATATTTTTAATTATCTGATAAGGGCTATAAAATAATTGTAATTAATACATTAAGGGCTCTAATGGAAAAAGTAGAAAAACTGCAAGAACAGATGGGCACTGTAAGCAGAGAGATGGAAATTCTAAGAAAAAAATAAAAGAAATGTAAGAAAAAAATCTGAACACCTTGAAAGAATTGACATGCCTTTGATGGGCTCACAAGTATACCTGATACAAATGAGGGAAAAATTATTGTGCTTGGGACCAGGGCCATACAATCTTCTCAAACTTAAATTTAAAGAGGAAAAAATGAAAAAAAAAACAGGAGAGGACATCTGAGTACTGTGTGATAATATAAAAACAACACAGCATATGCATAGTTTGAATACCAGAAGGAGAACAGAGTGAGAACAGTACAGAAGAAATATTTGAATAAAATCAGAGAATGTTTCAAAATGAACGACTGACTCCAAGCAACAGCCATCAGAAACTCAGAGAACAGCAAGTAGGGTTTTAAAAGGAAAAAGAGCATGTCATATTTAAATTGCAGAAAACAAGACAGAAAGAAAATCTTAAAATAATCTAAAGAGATTAAAAACATATTCCATATGGATGAAAGGGATTAGAATTATACCAAAAAGCTTGTCAGTAAACACATAAGCAAAGGGTAAAAAACTAAATTGTTAGAAGAAAAAAAATTAACTTAGAATTTGATATCCAGCAAAATTATCCTTCAAAAGTGAAATAAAAGATTTTTCAGACAAAAATAAATTGATTCATTGACACCAGGAATGTCTTGAAAAATATTAGTTCAAGTTCTTCATAAGAAATATGTAGGTCAGAATATTGACTTTGCATGAAGAAACAGTGTTTGAAGGGAATAAAACATATAAATAGGTTATACTTGTCTTATTCATATTTGATCTAAAATTTAACTTTACTCAGAACAATAATAGTAACCATGTATTGGTAATTATAACACATGCATAATGAAATGAATGTCAGAAATGTTATAAGCAATGCAGGGAATTGTTTTTTTATATTTCTGTACTGTATGTGAAGTGGTAGATTGCTATTTGATGGTAGATTTGCATTATTGTAATGTGTATATGATAATCTCCATTATAAGCACTGAAAAATTTAATTCTTCTCTCATATATTACATACTATCTGAAGTTTCCCCTCTTTCCCTCTCCCTATTACCTTTCCCCAACTCTCCTCTCCTCCAGATTTACCCCTCCTCCATTTCCCCTCAGAAAAGAGCAGGCCTCCCAGGGAGATCAACCAAACTTCACTTAACAAGCTACAATGAGACCAGGCATATACCATCACATCAAGGCTGGACAAAACAACCTAGTAGGAAGAAAGGGACCCAAGCACGGGCAAAAGAGTCAGAGACACTTTCCCACTCCCGCTGTTAGGAATCCCACAGGAACACCAAGCTACTCAGCCATGACATATATGCTATAGAGGACCTAGGTCAGATTCCTACAGGTTCCTTGATCTCTGAAGGACCCCATGAGTTTCCATCAATTGTATGTGGGCCATGTTCTCCTTGTATCAGTGACCCCTCTGGTTCCTCCTATCCTTCTTCCCACTCCTCTGCAGGATTCCTTGAGCTCTGCCTAATGTTTGTCCGTGGGTCTCTGCATCACTCCCATTGTTCTTGGATCTCTTTGATGAGGATTCTGCTAGGCTCCAGTCCCAGAACATCCTGCAGGCAGAACAAATTGTAGGCCGAAGTTTTTGTGGCTGAGTTGGTGTCCCAGTTTCTCCACTTGAGGCCTTGACTGGTTACAGAAAATGGCTGGTTTAGGCTCCTTGTCCTCCATTACTAGGAGTCTTTGCTAGGGTTACTCTGGTAGATTCCATGGACTTTCCATTGCACAGTTTCGACTTCATCCCTAAAATGTCCCCTAATTCCAGTCATTTCTCCCAGTATTTTCTCCCTCCCCCTACCTGATCCTTACTGTTTCCAACCCCACTTGCCCCCAGACCACCCTCTAAATCTATTCTATTTCCCCTTCCCAAGGAGATCCTTGAGTCTCCCCTTAAGCCCTCCTTGTTACTTGGCCTCTCTGGGTCTGTGGATTGCAGCATAATTATCTTTGACTTTAAAGCTAATATCCACTTATAAGTGAGTACAAACTATGTTTGTCTTTCTGAGTCTGGGCTACCTCAATCAGGATGATCTTTTCTAGTTCCATTCATTTGCCTGCAAATTTCATGATGTCTTTGTTTTTAACAGCTGAGTAATACTCCACTGTGTAAATGTACCACATTTTCTTTATCTGTTCTTCAGTTGAGGGACATTTAGGTTGTTTCTAGTTCTGGGCTATTAGGAACAAAGCTTCTATTAACAGAGTTGAGCAAGTGTCGTTGTGATAGGATGATATGTCTGGGTATATGTCCAGGAGTGGTGTAGCTGGGTCTTGAGGTAGATCAATTTTCAATTTTCTGAGAAACTGCCATATTGATTTTCAAAGTGGCTGTACTAGTTTACATTCTCACTAGCAAGGAAGGAATGTTCCCCTTGCTCCTCATCCTTTCCAGAATGAGCTGTCACTTGTGATTTTGATCTAGTCATTCTGACAGGTGTAAGATGGAATCTCAAATTTGTTTTGATTTGTGTTTCCCTGACTGCTAAGGATATTGAACATTTCTTTAAGTGTTTCTCAGCCATTTGAGATTCCTCTATTGAGAATTCTCTGTTTAAATCTGTACCCCGTTTTTCAGTTGGATTATTTACTTTTTTATGTGTAGTTCTTGAGTTCTTTATATATTTTGTATATTATCCTGCTGTCAGATGTGGAATTGGAGAAAAATCTTTTCCCATTTGTCCTATTGATGGTGTCCTTTGCCTTACAGAAGCTTTTCAGTTTCATGAGGTCCCATTTATTAATTGTCAATCTTAGTGTCTGCACTACTTGTGTTCTGTTCAGGAAGTTGTCTCCTGTGCCAAAGTGTTCAAGGCTATTCTCCATTTTCTCTTCTATCATGTTCAGTGTACCTGGTTTTATGTTGAGGTCTTTGATCCACTTGGATTTGGTTTGTGCATGATGATAGGTATGTATCTATTTGCATTCTTTTACATGTTGACATTCAGTTAGACAAGCACCATTTGTTTTCCATTTTTCCATTGTATATTTCTGGCTTCTTTATAAAAAAAAATCAGGTATCCATAGATGTGTGGAGTTACATCTGGGTCTTTGATTCTATTCCATTGATCAATGTGTCTGTTTTTATGTCAATACTATATGGTTTTTATTACTGTAGCTCTGTAGTACAGCTTGGAATCAGGGATGATGATACCTCCGGAAGTTCTTTTATTGTATAGGATTGTTTTAGCTATCCTGGTGGGGGTTGTTTTTCCATATGAATCTGAGTATTGTTCTTTCAAGGTCTGTAAATTGTGTTGGAATTTTGATGGGGTTTGCATTTGAATTTGTAGATTGCTTTTGGTAGGATGGCCATTTTTGCTATGTTAATTCTATCCATCCATGAGCATGGATGATCGTTCCATCTTCTGATATATTCTTTAATTTCCTTCTTCAAAGACTTGGAGTTTTATCATATAGGTTTTTCACTTGCTTGATTAGAGTTACCCTAACATATTTTATATTGTTTATGGCTATTGTGAAAGGTGTTGTTTCCTTGATATCTTTCTTTGTCCATTTGTCATTTGTAGAGGAGGGCTACTGATTTTTTTTTTTTTAGTTAATCTTGTATCCAGCCACATCACTGGAGGTGTTTATCAGCTGTAGGAGTTCCTTGGTAGAAATTTTGGGATCGCTAATGTATACTATCATATCATCTACAAATTATAAATACTTTGACTTCTTCCTTGCCGATTAGTATTTCCTTGATCTCTTTCAAATGTCTTATTGCCCTAGCTAGAACTTCAAGTACTATATTGAACAGATATGGAGAAAAAGTTGACAGCATTGTCTTGTTCCTGATTTTACTGGAATTGCTCTGAATTTCTCTTCATTTAATTTGATATTGGTTGTTGACTTGTTGTGACTTGCCTTTATTGTGTTTGGCTATATCCCTTGTATCCTGATTTCTCCAATACTTTTATCCTGAAGGGGTGTTAGATTTTGTCAAAGACTTTTTTAGCATCTAATGAGATTATCATGTCTTTTTTTCTTTCAGATTTCTTTTTTTCTTCAGAGCTGAGGACCAAACCCAAGGCCTTGTGCTTGCTAGGTAAGCGCTCTACCACTGAGCTAAATCCCCAACTCCCAGATTTCTTATATGGTGGATTGCATTGACAGAGTTTCATATATTGATCCATCTGCTTGTATCTGGGATGAAGCCTACTTGATGACGGAGGTGGATGATCTTTTTGACATACTCTTGGATTCAGATTGCCATTAATTTATTGGGTTTTTTCCAACGATGTTCTTTGTTGAGTTTTTGTGTAGTTTGAGTATCAGGGTGACTATAAGAAAGCAGGCTGAGCAAGCCATGGGAGCAAGCCTGTAAGCAGCACTCCTCCATGGCCTCTGCATCAGCTCCTGCCTCCAGGATCCTGTTGTTTAAGTTCCTGTCCTGACTTCCTTCAGTGATGAACAGTGATATAGAAGTATAAGCCAAGTAAACTCTTTTGTTAAAACTTGCTTTTTGGTCATTGTGTTTTATCACAACAATAGAAACTCAAACTAAGACAGCCACAAAATATACTTCAATGCAAATAGAAACCACATAAGGCATTTTTTCATACCTCAATGAGTTAAACTAGATACGAGTACTAACAAGATAGCTAGAAAATCCTCTTCCGTATTTTTAAACTGAATACCACACTTCTAAATGGCACACGAGTCAATGAAAAAGTCTCAAGAGAAAGTAAAAATAGTTTGGAACTGAGTGAAACAATAATTTATTAAAATATACAGAATGCAACAAATCAGAGCTTAGGAACTTTACAGCATTAAATGCACATATTAGAAAAGAATAATGATCTAAAGTCAATAATCTAAGCTTTCTGGTTATGAAGCAAGCCAAAAAATCATAGTAAGCCTATAGCAAGCAGAAAAAATACTCTAAAACTTAGAACAGAAATCAATGAAATGAAAACAGTGGAGAAAAATCAATGAAACCAAGAGCAAGGTCTCTGAAAATATCAAAACCTAGCCATGGATAAAAAAGGAACACAAGCTGCCAATATCAGATGTGAAGAAGAGGTTACTAGTACTGAGCTCATAGATATTAAGAGGATTATTTGGAAAGATAATGAATAACCACACCCAAACATTAGATGACAAAATAAAGTCAACACATATCTTATGAAAGATAAAGCATAAAAATCTTGGCCGGGCAGTGGTGGCGCATGCCTTTAATCCCAGCACTCGGGAGGCAGAGGCAGGCGGATCTCTGTGAGTTCGAGGCCAGCCTGGATTACCAAGTGAGTTCCAGGAACGGCGCAAAACTACACAGAGAAACCCTGTCTCGAAAAACCAAAAAAAAAAAAAAAAGCATAAAAATCTCACACAGAGGAGAATGGATCATCTGAACAGACGTATATCTATTAAATAAAGTTAGTGAATCATGAAAAATCTTGACAGAAATAAAGTGCTTGGCTAAGATGGTTTTCCTCTAAATTCTGATATTATTGAAGAAAGTAACTTCCAGAAAGTAGAATGAGATGAAGCACTTCTTTTGTTATCTATCTATCTATCTATCTATCTATCTATCTATCTATCTATCTATCTATCTATCTAGTGTGTGTGTGTTGTGTGTGTGTGTGTGTGTGTGTGCTGTGACACACATGTGAAAGTCAGAACACAGCTTCCACCATGTGTCTCTTAAGAATTGAAGTCAGATTATCAGGTTTGGCAGACAAGTGTTTTTATCCTCTAGGACATTTTTTGGGCATAGATGAAGCACAGTTTTTCAATTTTTTTTGAGAATTTCATACAAGTATCATATTTATGCCATTTCCAACCCTCCCTTTTCCCCTCTTATTTTTTCTACATCTCCACTACTCATCTCTGGAAAAAACTTACCTTCCTCCTTTCAGAAGCCATTGATTGCATGTAGGTCTTAATCTATGGTGGGGCCTTGTGAGATTTCCCCAATTCATATCCACTGGCATTATCATAATGCAAGTCTTCTTAGGCTTGTTGTTATGATTTTATGCATGCAGCTTCCCTGTCATGTTTAGAAGACACTGTCTTACAGCAGTTGTCCTTGTCCTCTGGCTCTTATACTCTCCCCATCCCCTCTTTCAGGATTTTTCTTGAGCCTTAGGTACAGGGGTTGCACTAAATGTATGTTTTGGAATTGGGCACCCCATAATCACTTATTATCTACATTTTGACATGTTGGGGATCTCAGCAACAGTCTCTGACTGCTATAAAGAAAAGCTTCTTTGATGAGGGGTGAGAACTATACTTACATTTTGAATGTGAAGTCCCCCAAAGTCTTGGGCATTTGATTAGTTTTCAGTGGGTGGCACTGCTTGGGTGGCTTTTTCTCCTTGCTGGAGAAAGGATATCACTGGAGACAGGGTTTGAGGTATCAAAAGCTGTACAACATCCCCAGTGCACTCTCTCTGTTTCATGCTTACAGTTGAAGATGAAAGCTTTCAACTTCCCTTGCACGCTGCCATTCCTGTTACCTGCTGTTATGATTCCCTGCCATGATAGACTCTTGTCCCTCTTGAACTGCAAGGATGAATAAACCCTTCCTTCTATAGGTTCCATGGTCATGTTGTTTATCACATCAATGGAAAAGTAACTATCATACTGGTTTAAGGATAAGTATTTAGTAAATTGCTAGAAATTATATTTTAGGAAAATGACAGTTGTAGATGCTCCTCTATTGTGTATGACCTCTCCAGTGAGGCAGCTTGATGCTATAGTACCAGTCATGAATTCTCTCTAATTTAGCAGTCCTTAAGTCCAATTAGACAGCTGTTGGTAACTCCCAAAATAATATTACCACTATTGCACTATTGAAGACATGTAGTTGGGCTGGTTGTTGTGATTTGTAGGCTTTGCAGCTGAATAGGGCTTTCGATTACTTTTTCTTTTTTTTTGGTAGCTTGAATAGCACCTTCCAATACTCTGAGAACTAGTCTGCAGGAAGGAGACTTCTAGGTCAGCTCCTGTTTGATTTCTTCAGGTTCTTTGTACGAAGTGTGTGGTGTCTTCAGCAACAGTATCTTATCTTCAAGTTCTAGGAGGCAAATAAGAGCAATGACAATAGCCTGTATTATTTTGGGAGTCTCTGGGATGGCCCCCTCCAGCCTAACAGCTCAAAGGAAAGTTTCCCATGCCAGGCACTAAGTTTTTGTTAGTCTGTTGTTCTCAAAGGCACCATTATCATTCAGTGTGGCATAACTCCATATATATGTATATACACATTTATTTTATATATTTAGGATTTGTTTTTATGAATATGAGTGTTTTGCCTGGATGTATATCTGTGTATACTGTATGTGTGTGTGTTGGTACCTCTGCAGGCCAGAAGATGGCTTTAGATCCCTGAAGGGTTTGGAGTTGCCATGGGGATTCTGGCATATGAACCCCAATCCCCTGGAAGAGAACCAAGTATTCTTAACTGCTGAGCCATCTCTACAACCTCTGTCTGTCTATCTACCTACCTACCTACCTATCTATCTATCTATCTATCTATCTATCTATCTTATAAAATCATATGATTTCTGGTGGCTTTTTCAAACATCCCTAGTATTTTTGTCTCTCCTCCCCTACTCTCTCTTCATATTATCTCCCTCCTCATTTAAAATTCCCACATTTACCATAAAGTTCCCATTTCTCCTTCATAGCACCTGTGTTCTATGATCCCCCTCTCTAACGCAGATGAAGTATTTCTTAACTGAGTCTATGAAATTATTATTACCCCAATCCAAACATAAACAGAAATATTAACAATAAAAAACTTCAAACAAAACTTCCTTGTAAACATAAATGCAAAAATGCTCAATAAAACATTAGCATCAGCAGGAATAGGAAGGAGATGAAGGAGAGAGATGGGATATGTGTGAAAATGAACAAAATACATTATATACATGTATTAAATACACATATCAAAAAATAATAAAGAAAATTTAAAACATTAGCAAATTAAATACAATGATCTATTAAAATATTATATACCACAACCAAATGGGATTTATTCTAGGTATGCAGGACTGTTTTAAGATTCAAAAATTAACAAATGTGATTGAATACCTGAGCAGGCTACAGAATAAAATCATGGCCATTATCAATTGATACAAAAAATCAGTTGACAAAACTAACATTTATTTGTGGTAAAATTCATGAAAGTAGGAATAGATTGACTCTCTCAACTTTATAAAGAACATCAATAAAAAACCTAAAGTTAATATATTTAGTGAATAAATCCTCTTATTGCCTTTTAATATCTAAAATTCACTCTTTATTCCTAATATTTGTGAGTTATATTTCTTCTCATTTTTTTCCTTCACCATTCTTGCTAGATGCCTGGCAATATTAATAGTATTTTTAAAATCCATTTATTGTGCCTCCTGATTTTTCTTGCATCATTTCCATTCCAATTTAGTGATTTGTTATTTCTACTCTTTTTCTTTAATTTTGTGAGACAGGGTCTCATTTAGCCTATGTTGACCTCAAGCTTACTATGTATCTTAGGTTAGTCTTGAACTCCTCATCATTCTGTTCTCCTTCACAAGTAGTGGAATTACAGGTATGCACCATCACATCTGTCTTAAACTTTTCATTCTCCTTTCAACTAATGTGCTTTTGTTAGTTTTTTATTGTGGAAAATTGTTCCATTGATTTTTAAAAGTTCTTCTTTACTAATACATCCTATGATTTCCATTTAAAACTTATTCTGGTGACATACATCAAACATTTGATATGGTGCATTTTCATTATACTTCTGCTCTATGAAAGATACTGTTAAAAGAATCAAAGAGAGGGGTGGGAAGATGGTTCAGGGAGTAAAAGTGATTGCTGCACAAACATAAGGACATGAGTTCATAACTACAGAACCCACATAAAGATGCAAACAGTGGTGCATCCTATAACCCCAGCATTCCTACGGTGAGATGAAGGGCAAAGATGGGAGAATCGTAGGAAGTTCACAGGTCAGCTAGCCTGACATACACAGTAGTTAAACAACAAGAGCCCCTATCTCAAACAAAATAGAAGGGAGGACATATGTACTGTGGCATGTGTGTGCCCTTACACACATTTGCGCGCGCGCGCGCACACACACACACACACACACACACACACATACACCACATCATACACATGTACACAAAGATTTAAAAAAAAACATTATTTAGAAGAAGAAAAACCATACCTAACCTAGTTGTGAAGTTTTCCTGTAATACCAGGAATAAGATATGATGGTACTAGCATTACTTTTCTTGTCACTGTGACCTAATACCTGACCAAAACAACCCCACCTATGGAAGGAGACTTTCTTTGGGCTCATGATCTGAGAGGGTAAAGTCCATCATGTCAGGGAAGGCACGGTGGTGGGAACATCAGATGACTGGGCTCCTTACAGCCCACTCACATTCCGTCAGCGGAGAGTGATGAATGCCTGTGCTCCACTCAAGTTCTTCATTTTACACAGTCTAAGATCCTATACCATGAAATGACTCTACTGACAATCAGGCTAGGTCTTTCCTACTCAGTTAAACCTCTCTGAAAATGCCATCACAGACTTTCCCAGAGGTATGTCTCCTAGGTAACTGTAAATTGTGTTATGTTGACAGTCAAGATCAAACAATAGACATCCATTCTTGTCAACTTTACAAATATTACTTCAAAATTATAACATTTCACTCATAATCCTCAAAGGGAAAATGCATTTAGTTAATCTTCAAGAATTCCCAAATTCTTAACTGTATAACGTTATACAAAGGACCAAAGTTCAAATTCTCATCTAAGCATCAAGACAGTATCTTAACTATGAGCCACTTAAAAAACAAACAAACAAACAAGCTACATACTTACAACATACTTTGACACAGAGAAATCATTCCTCTTCCAAAATGGAGAAATGGGAACATCACAAGTAAAGATCAAGCCAAAGCCAGACAGAAATCAAGCAGGAAAAACATCGAATCTTGTAGCTCCATATCCAGAATCTGGTTTTCTTGATGACATCATGTGAGCTCTGACAGCTTTGTGTAGCCCTATCATCTAGCCTGCCACCTTTAACACATGTAACCACGCTCTTGGACCCACTCCATTATGTGCCACAGCTTTCTTCAGTAGGCATCCCATTATTCTGGCATCTCCAAATCCTGGGGGCATCACTGCAATTTGGGCTTCACCTATACAGTTTCATCTCATCACCCCTTGAGACTCTTTGTGGGGAATCCAATCCTGCTAAACATCCTTTGGTCTTAGCAGCTTTCTGGATCCTTGGTTCAACATGCCATGATCCTGCAACTTGCATTTTGCATGCTTGCAGAATTAGCACAAGGTAGACAATACTCTAAGTATACACACACAATGGAAACTTATTTAACCTTAAAAGGAATGAAAAGTTGATACTTCTTACAAAATGCATATACTTTGATGCTATTATTTTGACTAAAATAAGACCATTGCAAAAGAACAAAAAAATTGTAGAATTTCAATTTTATGAGCAATCCAGGACTAGAAACTGCATTATGTTCCCAAGAAATATATGTTAAAGCCCACCCCCAGTAAATTTGGATATAAAGATTTTAGGAGATAAGTGTAATTGAGGTCATAGGGTTAGAGTCCCAATCTGACAGGATTAGTCCCCATTTAAGCTTGCTCTTCTCTCCAAGCACCCAGAAAAGGCTGTGGAAGCCCACAGTGAGAAGGCAGCCATTTGCAAGCAAAAAGAGCCCTTTAACAGAACCTGACTATGCTGGCACTCATGTCTCATATTTCCAGCCTCTAGGGTTGTGAAAAAATAAATAAATTTTCATTGTTTAAGCCAACCAGTCTATTGTTTTAGCACCTAGAGCTGACAAATACACCTGGGATAGTCAATTTAATTTGAAAAATTAAGTAGACTAATATTTCCTAGGGGTAAAGGGAGAAAAAAAATGGAGTGTTGTTTTTAACAGATATTGTATTTCAGTTTGAGATGATGAACAACTTCTATAAATATGCAGTGCTGTTAGCTGCATTAACAATGTGGATGTAAATACCACTATAAATGTAAATGCTGCTGAACTGTAGATTTAAAATGTTTCATCTATGAATTTTATGTCATACATATTTTACCCCAAGAAAAATACATTAGATGATATAAAGAGTATGACAAATGATACTCTCTTTACTTGTTTCTCACTTTTTTGAAAATCTAGAGTTTCTTTAAGGGAATTTTTTATTTCCTCTTTAAAGACCTCCAATAATCTTCTTATAGTCATTTTAAGGTCTATTTCTTCTGCATTGGGATTTTCAGATCTTTCTGATGTAGAACCACTAGGTTCTGGTGGTGACATATTACTCTTTATATTGGATGTATTTTTGCACTAGCGTCTACCCATCTTGTCCTCCAATTGGTGCAAACAGTGTCTGTATCTAAGGGAGCCTATTTAGGTCCAATCAGCACTCTTGTTCCAATGGGAGCGCTTGTTCCAATCAGAGCTCTTGGTCCACTTGGAGCTCATAGTCCACTCAGAACTGGCAATGGAGTCTGAGTCTCAGGGAGCAGCTGTGATCTCCACAATTTCTTAAATAAAAATAAATAAATTTCTTGGGCAAGAAAAAAAAACAGCTATCTAGAAAGGTGCCTAAGCTAGGCTGAGCATTCTAATAAAATTCTCTGTGTCATGATTTGGGAGCTAGTTGGTGGCTCAAAAGAAAAACTTGGCACAGAGATTCAAAATGTTTGCATATTTTTGTCATTTAATGGAACAATAATAAAACCAGAAGAGAAAACTAACACAGTAAACCATATTTGAAGAAAAATGTATGAATACTTTCATGAATAGATAGATGGATGGATCAATGGATAAAATGAATGGAAAGATAGATTTAAGATAAGGGAAAGGAATGGAAGAATGGATGATTTACAAATTTCCCACTGACCATGTGATCCACTGTCTTCATTCTACTGGCAATTTCACTCAAACTTTCTGTGTGTATTTTAAACTCCTGCTTGTCATCTTCATTGAATTGACATACAGAATTGCCAAAGTGTGTTCACATGCTTCAAATATCTATGAACAATCTCCCTAAAACACATTATTACCCTATTGTGTTATTATAAACTTTAGATTCCTATGCAATGATCTCCCTAAAACACATTAATACCCTCCAATCACACAAGTTTATTTTAAAACTTTGGGGTTTTTTTTTTTTTTTTTTTTGATTTTTTTGAGACAGGGTTTCTCTGCGTAGCTTTGCGCCTTCCCTGGGACTCACTTGGTAGCCCAGGCTGGCCTCAAACTCACAGAGATCTGCCTGCCTCTGCCTCCCAAGTGCTGGGATTAAAGGCGTGCACCACCACCGCCCGGCAAAACTTTGGTTTTATTACTTTATACATTCTACCTAACTCAGAATATATAGTGTATTTGTGGGATACATAGGCATGAATAATAACAAAAGAGCTCTATGCACACCAGCAAATACTTGCTGCCCATTTTGGCTGCTATAAGAACACCACAAGTTGGAGAAATTATAGTAAAAACATATTTATTTTGTCTAGCAGTAGAGGCTGAGAAATCCACAGTCAAGGGGTGGCATTTGGCAAGTGCCTTCTTCTGACATCACTGTACAACATAAGGCAGAATGGGAAAAGAAGGCAAGTAAGACAAACAAGAGGGGTCCAAACTCATTCTGTTATAATGAACCTACCTTAGTAACAACAGCATTAATCCACTAAACCTATTCAAGGTTGCACTGGGAAATTAAACCTCTGACACATGAAATGGTAGCAAATATTTGAACTATAGAGAAATAATAACCAGTATGTAATCTTGACCATTAATGAAAGCACAAGTATAATAAAACTTCTTAATACATTGCTTTACTCCAGATCATTGCTTTGTGATATCTAGTACCCAATGGAGAACTCATTTCAATGCTATTATGGAATTAGCTTCAGAACAATAAGCCCAAAGGTTTCAGAAAAAGCTATCTCTTATTTTAATATGTGAACTCTCTATTACATGATGAGAGTATTTGCTTTTGTTTCATTGTCACTTTGTTTCAGTGTACACTTCTTCTTGAAAAGAGTCCAATATTGGTTTGTAAATTTAAGGTTTGTGTGCTATCATCACCTATGGAATCCTGTGCAATCACACTCTGCATTAACCAGGTATAACCTTCTTTGAAACAATATTTGCATGTTGACCACATTAACTTTTTGAGAATATTACTGCATTCTAAAACTGAACAGAAATATTCACAGGGGATAAAATTCATCATCTATACTTCTGGTATGAATAGCTGAACTTCTGTGCAAGACATAAAGGTTCTTACAAGCTCTACAAGAATGGATTACAGTAATAGGCAGGAAGCTTGTAAATAAGCAACTTTTAAAATATTTACTTTTATTTTATTTATGTCTGTCTGTGTGTGTTCCACATGTGTGCAGTTGCCTGTAAAGGCCAGAAGAAGGTATCAGGTCTCCTGGAGCTGGAGTGTTTAGGGGTCGTAAGCTGCCCAACATGGGTGCTGGGAAGCAAACTTGAGTTCTCTGGAAGAATAACAAACACTGTGAACTGCTCAGCCACCTATCCAGACCCATAAGTCTGCAACTTTGATCATGCTATCTTCAATACAGATGACTGAGGTTCAACTTGGCATTGAAATTTGAAATGAGGGAGGCAGTGTAACCATACAAGAAAAGTTTTTATTTTAAAAAGGCTGAAATAATAAACAGAATTTTCTCTAGAAAAGAAGTGTATCAGTTCCCAACTTCCCTCTCATATTAAGGGCACCAAACCTTCCAAATAACTCAAAGTGAATCTTCCTCCTTACTTATATTAATCATTAGACAATTATAAATGCTAACAATACCATCTTTTGCCTATTCAGTGTTGAGACACTTAAAATCTGAGGCTCTGGACTCTTGCTTGCCAATAAATATATCCTCTAAACCAATGGACAAATATTCTATCCAGTGTAGTCCACATATATCTCAAAGCCCTCAGTAACACAAGCAATGGAGGATTCTAAGCCCCAGATGTCTTGATAATTATCAATTTCTATTGACAACCTGAACTTATTTTAGCTAGCAGATTTTTCCTTCTTTCCTGTGATTTTTGCATCTACAATTTCTTCCACTACAAATAAACATGGTAAAATAAGATACGTGTCTTCTTCTGAAGACTACTTGTTAAGTGAAGGCTAAAAGTCTGAGGTTCAGACCAGAGAAAATGGTAAATGTAACCAAGGTTATACCAAGGTGGAATTTCTAATTGCAGGAAGATAGATGTGCATTTTTCTACTCCTCCCATTAAATACGATTAAATCCTCTGCATGACACACACGAAACTAATATGAAGACGATTTGTGAGATGTGAAGAGAAGAAGGCATGAACTTTGAAACCCCCCATTCACTTCTTTCATCTTTGTCTCCCTCCCTCCTCAGAGCATTCAGGAAGCCACTCACAATAAGGATCTAGGCTAGGAATTAGAAGTTGCTTGTGATTGTTTTATTTACCCAACACAGTCCATAATGCATTACAGCATTCAGACATATGAGACAGTGTTGCATAAAATGGAGATAAAAGCCTGAAATATTGAATGTCTGAAATAAGTAATAATAATGATGATTGATATCTGTGGGATATTATGGATAATTTATAGACATAAACTCATTTAAGTTGCAGATAATCCTATAAAGTAAGTACATTGTCATCCAAGTTTTAAGATAAAGAAATTGAAGCATAGAATGGTTTTGTCATTTCCCAAGGTCTCACAGCTAGGAATTAGAGAAGCCAGGCTATAATGCATAATATTCTGGCTCCAGAGTCATTGCCAATAACTTGCATGTAGTATTTCTAATTTGAAACTGGAATCCAGCCACAGCAGAAACAATGGAGGAACTTTCTCTCAGCTTAAAGAGAAACTGCCAGAGGTCACCCCACCTTTATCTGTTTCTCTATTAATGTTGAGAAAATCTTTTTAGGCCTTCATAAACATAGCACCATCATGCCCAATATGCCATTACCATATCCAGACCTCAGCACAAGTTAGATGTCATCATCTTACATTCTATGCTCCCACATTTTCTCTGTTCAATTTTGTTCCTGCACATTGCTGGAACTAATGCTTTGCCTTAGATCAACTCTGTGCAGAGAAAGACTTACCCTCTTCATACTTGTTCTTTGCCTTTTAGTCTGTATTCAAATCCTCCCTAATAGATGAGAGACTCACAGATTTCATCAGAGAGGATTCACTGGTGCTTCTTTTTCATGTCATGGCTCTGGAAAGATGGTTGAAACAATTCAGCAGGTCATCAGTTAGTTCTTGAAATGTTTATTTTGTGTTAATTTTGTCACTCCTACTTGGAGAAATGTACATAACAACTAATGAAACACTGCCATTGTTTTCAAGATGTATAGCAATAATTCAGTAACTATTATTTTTAACCCATTTTATGCTGTGTGTGTATATGTGATATGCATGTATCTGTGTACATCCATGTATTGGCCCACAGAGGTCAGAAGACAACAACAGGTGTCCTCTATCATTCCTGGCCTCATTCCCTTGAGATAGGGTCTCTCACTAAACACTAAAGCTCATCATTTTCAACTGAGCTCACTTGCCAGCAAGCTCCCAGGATTTATCTCTCTGTTCTGCAGCACTGGGATTAATCATGCCCATGACTGTCCTTGTTTTTGCTTTTATGTATGTGCTAGGGATTCAAACTCGGTTCCTTGTGCTTGCACAGCAAGTGCTCTTATCCACTGAGCCATCTCTCTAGCCCCAACCATAGTTTGTTAAAAACCATTTAGCTTAATGAATTTTAAAATAAAGAAGATCATGAAGGAATCTATAAACAAATGTGCTACATCATCTTCAAGCTATATAAACAGAAATCGTCATCAGGACTGTTCTGGGTGTGAATCATACCTGGAAGTGAACAAAGTGAGGAAAGACAATCCAGGTAGCAGCCTTAAAGTCTTCAACTGCCTCCTATCCAGTCTACCCTTAAATTCTTGTGGAAATTAGAAAACATGGCCAGGAAGATTTAGTTATCATCTATCAGTGTATTAAGGCAGCCCTTAACAGACAGAACAGAGCAAAGTGACATACTTCTGAAAACTCATTCATTACTCAAAATGCTTATGGTAAGTAGATGGGCAAAAAGTCAAAGTCCTCTGGCATAACAATTTCTTTGTTTTGGTGAAATTCTATTGAGATTTCCCAATTTTTACTCTTTTTCTTAATTTTAAAAGGTAATGGAGTAAAATTGTTCCTTCTTTGTTCAGTTTCATGAGTTTTAATACATATGCATATATAACCAGCACCATAAATACCAATCAAGAAACTCTTTTGTGTTATCCCATTTTAAAATTAATTTTATGCTTAGCATACAAAGAAACATGTTTCACTATGATGTTTTCACACATATATATCATTGTATATTATCCTTAGTCACCTTGTATTTTCCCTTTGTTATCTTTTTTGTACTGTTTTAAAAGAAAAATGTCCCCCATAGGCTCATGCATTTAAACACTTGGTCCCTGGTTGGTGGCACTGTTTGAAGAGGTGTGGGAACCTTTAGATGGAGCCTTGCTAGAGGAAGTCCACCTCTATGGGTGGGCTTTGAGAGTTTATAGCCTCACTCCACTTCCAGTTCCTGTTCTCTCTGCTTCCCAATTGTGGTTGTTATGTGATCTCTCAGCTTCCTACTCCTGCTGCTTGCTGCCATGACTCCATACCATGAGGAATTCAGGCCTCTGCAACTCTAAACCAAAATGAACACTTTCATCTACAAGCTACTTTTGATCATAGTGTTTTATCACAGCAACAAAAATGTAACTAATACAACTTTGTAGGTACCCCTACTGTTGCCTACTTTGCCCTGTCCCTAACCACTGTCATCACTGATTGTCCACCAGACACTATCATTTTAGATTTGAAAGACCATTATACAAAAACAATCAGACAATATGTGACAGTCTGACATAGCCATTTTTATTCAGCACAATACCTTACAATCATTTAACATATATGCATTAATAATTTATTGCTATTTGTTCCTGAATAGCATTTCATTGCACAAATGTAATGCTTTATTTATCTCCTCACTCACAGACGGATACTTGGGTTATTCCTAGTCTTTGTTGATTATGAAAAGAGACACTATAGACTGTTATGCATTTTTAATTTTTGTAATTTTTAAAATTAATGTACAAGGAACTAGATATCATTATTTGCATTTTCAAACTAAAGTATATTTTAGTAGATTATCTCTTCTGCCATGCAATTTTTATGCAAACTTAAGTTTCATTTCTTTGAAGTAAAATACCCTAGAAGTGAAACTTCTGTGTCACATGGAAAGTATTCAACCTTAAAAGAAAATTCAAAAATGTTTGCCTTATTTGATGTGCCACTTTGCATTCACCTTAGCAACATATAACAATTCCAGTTCCTATGCACCCTTGCATTGATACCACTATTTTTTACCTTAGATGTTTTAATACATATGTAGTGTGTCACACTGATAGCATTTCTCTAAATGTATACAAATGCTGAACATTTTTTTCATTTGCTAATTTTCCACCCATAGTTGTTTAGTGGAGTGTGTGTTCATGCCTCTTTCCCATTTTCTTAAATAATTTTACATTTTAAAATTTCCTTTTTTTTTTTTTTTTGGCTTTTTGAGACAGAGTTTTTCTTTTTTTCTTTTCTTTTCTTTTCTTTTCTTTTCTTTATTTCTCTCTTTTTTTTTCAAGACAGGGTTTCTCTGTGTAGTTTTGCGCCTTTCCTGGAACTCACTTGGTAGCCCAGGCTGGCCTCGAACTCACAGAGATCTGCCTGCTTCTGCCTCCCAAGTGCTGGGATTAAAGGGGTGCACCACCACCACCACCACCACCACCACCACCACCACCACCCAGCGAGACAGAGTTTTTCTCTGTAGTTTTGGTACCTGTCCTGGATCTCACCCTGTAGACCAGGCTGGCCTCAAACTCAAAGAGATCTGCCTGGCTCTGCCTCCCAAGTGCTAGGATTAAAGGCGTGCGCCGCCGCCGCCGCCCCGCCGCCACGCCGCCGCCGCGCCGCCGCCGCCGCCGCCACCACCACCACTTAGTCTCCTTATATGTACTAAATGTAAGCTCTTTGCTATGATTTGTGAATACTTTCAGTCAGTTTGCAACTTACCATTTTGTCCTCTGTAACAAAATCCTCTGTGGAGCAAGTTTCAATTTTTATCTTTACTTTTAATTTTTTTTTTTTTTTTTTTTTTTTTTTTTGGTTTTTCGAGACAGGGTTTCTCTGCGTAGCTTTGCGCCTTTCCTGGAGCTCACTTGGTAGCCCAGGCTGGCCTCGAACTCACAGAGATCCACCTGGCTCTGCCTCCCGAGTGCTGGGATTAAAGGCGTGCGCCACCACCGCCCGGCCTTTACTTTTAATTTTTTATGCATATGGGTGTTTTGCCAACATATATGCACCATGTGGGTGTACCTGGTGCCTTGGATTCAGAAAGGGTGTTTGATCTCCTGCAACTGGTGTTACAGATGGTTGTGGGCCACCATGTAGATGCTGAGAATCGAACCCAGGTCCTCTGAAAGGGCAACAAGTACTCTTTTTTTTTAATTAATTCTACAAGTAAAATTTTATTGGCAGGTATTTGGGGAAGTCAGAAAGAAAATGCTCTCCCATCAGGAGTTCCCTGAGATGAGATTTTTTTTTTTGTATTTATTTTACAATACTATTCAGTTCTACATAATAGCCACAGATTCCCTTGTTCTCTCCCTTCCTGCCCCCCTCCCCTTCCCCCCCAGCCACCCCCCATTCCCACCTTCTCCAGATCAAGGTCTCCCCCGAGGACTGAGATCGACCTGATAGACTCAGTCCAAGCAGGTCCAGTCCCCTCCTCCCAGATTGAGCCAAGCGTCCCTGCATAAGTCCCAGGTTTCAAACAGCCAACTCATGCAATGAACACAGGACTTGGTCCCACTGCCTAGATGCCTCCCAAACAGATCAAGCCAATCAACTGTCTCACCTATTCAGAGGGCCTGATCCAGTTGGGGGCCCCTCAGCCTTTGGTTCATAGTTCATGTGTTTCCATTCGTTTGTCTATTTGTCCCTGTGCTTTATCCAACCTTGGTTTCAACAATTCTCGCTCATATAAACCCTCCTCTTTTTCACTAATTAGACTCCCAGCGCTCCACGAGGGGCCTAGCCTTGGATGTCTGCATCTAGATTCCTCAGTCCTTGGATGGGGTTTCTGGCACAACTATTAGGGTGTTTGGCCATCCCATCACCAGAGTAGGTCAGTCCCGGCTGTCTCTCGACCATTGCCAGCAGTCTTTTGTGGGGGTATCTTTGTGGATTTCTGTGGGCCTCTTTAGCTCTTTGTTTCTTCCTTTTCTCATGTGGTCTTCATTTACCATGGTCTCCTATTCCTTGTTCTCCCTCTCTGTTCTTGATCCAGCTAGGATCTCCCGCTCTCTTTCCCTCGACCCTAGCCCTTCATTGCTCCCACTCATGTCCAGGCTGTTCATGTAGATCTCTTCCATTTCTCCGTGTCTTTCTTGGGGTCCCGTTTTCCAGGTAGCCTCACTGGTGATGTGAGTAGCAGTCCAGTCATCCTTTTTCCACATCTAGCATCTTCCTATGAGTGAGTACATACCATATTTGTCTTTCTGAGTCTGGGTTACCTCACTCAGGATGATTTTATTCTAGATCCATCCATTTGTCTGCAAACCTCATGATGTCATTGTTTTTCTCTGCTGAGTAGTATTCCATTGTGTATATGTGCCACAATTTATTTATCCATTCTTCAGTTGAAGGGCATCTGGGTTGTTTCCAGGTTTTGGCGATTACAAACAATGCTGATATGAACATAGCTGAGCAAGTGCTCTTGTGGTATGATTGAGCATTTCTTGGGTATATGCCCAGGAGTGGTATAGCTGGATCTTGGGGGAGATTGATTCCCAATTTTCTAAGAAAGCGCCATATTGATTTCCAAAGTGGTTGTACAAGCTTGCAATCCCACCAGCAGTGGAGGAGAGTTCCCCTAGTTCCACATTCTCTCCAGCATAAAGTGTCTTCAGTGTTTTTGATCTTAGCCATTCTGAGAGGCGTAAGGTGGTATCTCAGAGTTGTTTTGATTTGCATTTCCCTGATGATTAGGGATGTTGAGCAATTCCTTAAATGTCTTTCAGCCATTTGAGTTTCCTCTGTTGAGAATTCTCTGTTTAGTTCTAAAGCCCATTTCTCAATTTGACTGTTGGTCGTTTTGATTTCTAATTTCTTGAGTTCCTTATATATTCTGGATATCAGTCCTCTGTCACATGTGGGGTTGGTGAAGATCTTTTCCCATTCTGTAGGCTGTCGCTTTGCCTTGTTGACTGTATCCTTTGCTCTACAAAAGCTTCTCAGTTTCAAGAGGTCCGGTTGATTGATTGTTTGTCTCAGTGTCTGTGCTACTGGTGTTATATTTAGGAAGTGATCTCTTATGCCAATGCATTCAAGACTCCTTCCTACTTTCTCTTCTAGCAGGTTCAGAGTAGCTGGATTTATGTTGAGGTCCTTGATCCACTTGGACTTAAGTTTTGTGCACGGTGACAGATATGGATCTATTTGCAGCCTTCTACACGTTGATATCCAGTTATGCCAGCACCATTTGTTGAAGATGCTTTCTTTTTTCCATTGTACACTTTTGGCTTCTTTGTCAAAAATTATATGTCTATAGGTGTGTGGGTTAATGTCAGGGTCTTCAATTCGATTCCATTGGTCCACATGTCGGTTTTTATGCCAATACCAAGCTGTTTTTATTACTGTAGCTCTATAGTAGAGCTTGAAGTCAGGGATTGTGACGCCTCCAGAGGTTGTTTTATTGTACAGGATTCTTTTGGCTATCCTGGGTTTTTTGTTTTTCCATATGAAGTTGAGTATTATTCTTTCCAGGTCTGTGAAGAATTGTGTTGGTATTTTGATGGGGATTGCATTGAATCTGTAGATTGCTTTTGGTAAGATTGCCATTTTTACTATGTTAACCCTGCCTATCCATGAGCATGGGAGATCTTTCCATTTTCTGAGATCTTCTTCAATTTCTTTTTTCAGGGACTTAAAGTTCTTGTCATATAGGTCCTTCACTTGCTTGGTTAGTGTTACCCCAAGGTATTTTATGTCATTTGTGGCTATTGTAAAGGGTGATGTATCTCTAATTGCCTCCTCAGCTTCTTTGTCCATTGTATATAGGAGGGCTACTGATTTTTTTGAGTTGATCTTGTATCCTGCTATGTTGCTGAAGGTGTTTATAAGCTTTATCAGTTCCTGGGTGGAATCTTTGGGGTCACTCAAGTATACTATCATGTCATCTGCAAATAGGGAAAGCTTGACTTCTTCCTTTCCAATTTGTATCCCCTTAATATCCTTATGTTGTCTTGCTGCGGGCCGCAGAAATATATCATAAGAACTCAGCTGGTTATGGCAAAGTCACTACCTGGAGGGATCATGGAATTCCTCCAGAGGAAGCCAAATCCCCAAGGAGTTTTTGGTGTTACTTGGCTTGTTATATATCAGCTGTATTCTGTTATGAAAATCATGTGTGCCTTCATAGCTTTCCCAATTGACTTTTCCCTAAGAAGGGCTAACAGTGTAGACTGATCACTCTCTGGACATACACATTCCAGGTATTTGGAGAACAGCCTCAGGAAAGGCTTTCTCTGGAATCAGACTATCTCCCTTGGCCATTTTCAAGGACTACAGAAAACACCACCCAGGTGGACGCCCAACTGCCAAGGACTAACAGTGATAACAGCCCACAGGCGAGTCTCCTGACTTAAGGTAAATTCCACAAGGAGACACTGCCCAAGTCAGGTAGACATTAAGTAATAGCTTTACACAATTTAGCTCAGACCCCTCCTTTCTTACAGCCTTACTAACTTTATAGATCTCTAATTACTTACCTAACCACTTCTAGGAATATTTAGATAACCTTCTGTGCTAACAGCTATGCTCAACCAGAACTCCCAGTTCAAGCCTCCCTGTAATTATCATTATTGATAGCATCCGGCCAGGTCCATCACCGGATGGAGGAAAGTACCTTATCAGAGATACCTCTGTACTCTCTAAGAACAGACTTAAGCATCCAGGCCACCTGTTTGAAAAGGCCTGGTGGATGTGCTAATTAAGCTTAACTTCCTCCTTTCCCAAACCTTAGTTGATTCATTAGTCACTTCCCCTTTGGGTCACAAATGGTAATTAACAACTAGTGCTCTTCTTTGTAATTCTTATCAACCCTCCATTTGATCCTGATAGTGGACAATCACTGCCTGAGGAAGTTCAGGCTGAGTGTCCTGGGTGGAGGGGAGGATTGTGATTTTGGGGAGATATATAACTGTAAAGCAGGGGACACAGGGAGAGAAGAGAGAAGAGAATGGAAGAAAAGAACTAGATGGGTAAGAACTTGAGAGGAACGGACTGAGATGGGGAAGAACTAGATTGAAGAGCTAAAAGAGAGGACTAGAGGAACGAGATGGAAGATGAGGAAGAGCCAGATGGGGAAGAACAAGCTGAGAAAGAGCCAGATGAGAGAGAAGGAGACGGGAGAGAAGCTGATGGGGGAAAGAACTAGATAGATGAGAACCTAGAAGGGACAGAACTAGATGAAGGAATTAAGATAGAACCTATAGGGGACAGTAGATAAATATAGAGAGAAATCAGGCAAGAAAGGAGCTAGACATGAGAACAGAACTGAAGCTGTGTATAAGTATGTTATGCCAGAGGTATTAAAGCGAATGGACCAAAGTACTCTGACTGCGTAGACTGATTTACCGACCTTAAAGATTCTCTGCTGGTTGATAGAGCCTTCCGCGGACCCTGGGAGGGGACTATCGAGGGGCTGGACCCCCATAGTCCTCGATATTGTCTTATTGCTCTGGCTAGAACTTCAAGTACTATATTGAATAAGTATGGGGAGAGTGGACAGCCTTGCCTCGTTCCTGATTTTAGTGGAATTGCTTTGAGTTTCTTTTTCTTTTTTTTTTTTTTTTTTTTTTTTTTTTCGAGACAGGGTTTCTCTGTGTAGCTTTGCGCCTTTTCCTGGAACTCACTTGGTAGCCCAGGCTGGCCTCGAACTCACAGAGATCCGCCTGGCTCTGCCTCCCGAGTGCTGGGATTAAAGGCGTGCGCCACCACCGCCCGGCTGCTTTGAGTTTCTCTCCATTTAATTTGATGTTGGCTGTTAGCTTGCTGTAAATTGCCTTTATTATGTTTAGGTATGTTCCCTGTATTCCTGATCGCTCCAAGACTTTTATCATGAAGGGGTGTTGGATTTTGTCAAATGCCTTTTCTGTATCTAGTGAGATGATCATGTGGTTTTTTTCTTTGAGTTTGTTTATATGGTGTATTACATTGACGGACTTTCGTATGTTGAACCACCCTTGCATCCCTGGGATAAAGCCTACTTGATCATGGTGGATAATTGTTCTGATGTGTTCTTGGAGTCTGTTTGCCAGTATTTTGTTGAGTATTTTTGCATCAATGTTCATTAGGGAGATTGGTCTGTAGTTCTCTTTCTTTGTTGCATCTTCATTTGGCTTAGGAATCAGGGTAATTGTAGCCTCATAGAAAGAGTTTGGTAATGTTCCTTCTGTTTCTATTGTGTGGAACAATTTAAAGAGTATTGGTATTAACTCTTGTTTGAAGATCTGGCAGAATTCTGCACTGAAACCATCTTGTTCCTTTTGGACACTGGAGCTACCTATTCTGTCCTGAAAGAGTTTTGGGGCCCTACTTCTCCTTCTCGTCTCCCTATTGTTGGGGTTGGGGGACAGCCTTACCTACCTCACCAGACCCCACCACTTAATTGCATTTTCAGAGGCATCCCTCTCACACACACATTCTTAGTGGTGCCAACCTTCCCTGTGCCTCTAATGGGAAGGGATCTTCTAGCTAAGGTAGGAGCGTCCATTTCATTTGCTCCACACATTCACCTCACCACAGACTTGCCAGCAGCAGTTCTTCTTCTCCTCATAGCCACCCGTCCTACTAACTCTAAAAGATCATCTCCCTTGCCAGCTTCTCAGGTAGACTCAAAAGTCTGGGACACCCAGAACCCTTCTATCACTAGGCACCACCCTCCTATTGCTATCCAGTTACAGGACCCTACCAGATATATCACCCAAGCTCAGTACCCTCTCCCAATCCAGAGCCTGAGAAGACTTAAAAGCCTATCATTTCTGACCTCAGGAAAAGGTGATCCGCCCAACCTCTTCGCCTTTTAACACCCCCATACTTGCGGTTAAAAAGTCTAATGGAACCTACCTCCGGCTCATTAACTCTGCAGTGGTCCCTCTCCATCTGGTAGTGCCTAACCCTTATACTCTCCTGTCCACTATCCCTTCAGGAACCTCTCACTTCTCAGTTCTAGATCTCAAAGACGCCTTCTTTTCTATTCCTCTCAGTCCTCAGTCTCAAAATACCTTTGCTTTCACCTGGATTGACCCTGACACTCATCTGCCCACACAGCTGACCTGGACTGTTCTGCCACAAGGTTTCAGGGACAGTCCACACCTATTTGGTCAAGCTCTGGCCTCTGACCTGCTTTCTGTCTCTTCCTGGTTCTAAACTTATACAGTATGTAAATGACATTTTACTCTGTAGCCCGTCCTTATAGATTAGCCAAACTAACACCTCTGCTCTCCTAAATTTCTTATCCAGCCGAGGTTACAGTGTATCCCCTTCTGAAGTTCAGCTGTCCACTCCCCAGGTCACCTATTTGGGTCTATCCATTACTCCAAACCACAAGGCTATTACTGTAGACAGAAAGCATCTAATCCAGTCTCTTACAGTCCCCTCTACTAAACAGGAGATTCTGTCTTTCCTAGGAATAGCTGGCTTTCTACAGTCTTGGGTTCCATCCTTTTTTCTCCTTGCTCGACCCTTATACAAGGCAGCTCAGGGCTTACCACATGAGCCCCTCCTCTATCCTGTCACCAAACCTTTCCAAAAGCTCCAACAGGCCCTTCTTCAGGCCCCAGCACTTCACCTCCCAGACCTTCTTCCTTTATGTAGCAGACAAGGAGGGATTTGCCCTGGGGACCCTAGGGCATCAGCTGGGACCCTCCTTTGCGCCTGTAGCCTATCTGTCAAAGAAGTTAGACCTTACCAGTCAGGGCTGGGCACCTTGCATCCGTGCCTTAGCAGCTGCAGAGCTCCTTATTCGGGAATCAAAGAAGCTAAGCTTTGGGTCACCTATTACTGTTTTCTCTCACCATAACCTGTCCCATCTCTTAACTTATAGAGGCTTACAGACTTTACCTCCATCCCAGGTTCTTTCTCTCCAGGTGGCATTGCTAGAAGATGCCACACTTAATTTCCAGACCTGTCCACCCCTTAATATTTCAAGCCTCCTCCCTCAACCTAATGCTAACTATTCTCCTTCTCATTCCTGCACTGAAACCTTGGAGGGAACTTTTACATCACCCTTCACACATACAGGAGGGCACATTGCCTCAGGCTGCTTATACCTGGTACACAGATGGCAGCTCCTTTTTATATGAAGAGACCCATAAAGTGGGTTATGCCACAGTGTCAGATACTGAGATAATAGAGGCACAGGCATTACCCACACACACCACTAACCAACAGGCTGAGCTGATAGCTCTCACTCATGCCTTCCAATCAGCACAGGGACAATCTCTAAATGTTTACACAGACTCCAAATATGCTTTTCATATCCTCTTGTCCCACACTGCTATTTGGAGGGAGCATGGCCTTCTTACAGCAAAAGGAGGATCTATATCTAACTCAGTCCAAATAATGGCCATGCTGGAGGCTTCCTACCTCCCCAAGGCTAAGGAATTGTCCACTGCTGGTCTCATCAGACCGATAACTCCATCACCTCTAAGGGAAACAACTGGGCTAACCAGGCAGCCAGGACAGTGGCCCTCTAGAGCCAAGTTTCACCCCACCCCACCACAGGGAATCTATACAGTGCTGCTCATATCCTCACAGGGAATCCCTGACACTAGGCAAATTCTTTCCTATCTACATCAGCTCTTTCATCTTAGTAGTCTTGCTCTGTCTCAATTTGTAAAAGCCCACCTGCAGCCCACCTCTGAGGACCTGCAGTTCTTAAGAACTATTACTGCCTCTTATGAGATTTGCCAAAAAAATCCCAATACCAAGTACAGAAGTCAGCCTTTTCCCACCCACCAGGCTAGAGGTTCCCTTCCAGGGACTGACTGGCAGCTTGATTTTACCCATATGCCCACCATCAGGAAAATTAAATATCTCCTCATGATGGTGGACCCATTTTCAAATTGGGTGGAGGCATACCCTGTTTTTAATAAGCGGGCTCAGACAGTTGCAGATCTCCTTCTCCAAGAAATTATTCCTTGGTTGGGATTCCTGCTTCCCTTCAGTCTGACAATGGTCCGGAGTTCACCTCCCAGGTTTCTCAGACACTAGCTAAGGCTCTTAATTTTCATATCCCACGTCGTCCTCAATCCTCAGGAAAGGTGGAGTGCACCAACCGGTCTTTAAAAACTATTCTTACTAACATGTCACAGGAACTTCATCTTGACTGGGTAAGATTATTGACTCTAGCTCTTCTCAGGCTCAGGGCTCTTCCTAAAAAGCCTCTTTCAATTTCTCCATTTGAACTAATGTATGGAAGACCAGTTCTAACACCAGATCTTTTGTCCAACCCTCCAACTGTTCCAGATAGCCTGTTAACTCCCCTTTTATATCACCTAAGGTCTATCCTATGGAGCTACGCAGACTGTTCATTACTTCAGCCATGTGACAGTCCTTGCCCACCCCCAATCCACATTGGGGATCAGGTTCTTTCTGCTCCAGGCCAGCACTCTTCACCCTTTTCCCCTAAATGGCAGCATTTAAGGTAATTCTTGTAACCCCCACAGCTGCTGAACTCCAGGGCTTTCCTCACTGGTTCCACCTGTCTCATCTGAAACCTTTTATCTCACCTCCATCCCAGAAAAATCTCTCTTCATATACAGCAACACAGACAGGGCCCTGTTCTCTCAAGCTCCAGAAGGTATCATGATCCACTGCCTTGTCACCAATTCCAGAGGAATGAGGTATCACCCCATAAGCTCTTTCTTCCCTAATTAGGGCCACCACAGAGCCAGAGGTAAAAAGGGACCATCAGACATATCCAGATGGTAAGGAAAAAAACAGTAATAATCAAAAGGTATTTACACTTCCAGACCCAAAAGTGTCTGGGTTCTGCAAAAACAGACTCTAATGTAACAGTTTTTCATTGTTGAGTGCTCTCAGCAATTGATCGTCTATGTCTCCTGAATGCTAAACTAATAAAGGAAACAGGTGCCTTAAATAATCTACCTCTAATAAAGCTTATCTCAGGTAAAAATTAAGCAGAGTACTAAACACCACAATGGTCACTAATTTTCTCATGGCTGCTTCTTTAACATGTTCAAAATTTTTCCCAAGCTCCAGAAACCAGAGTAAATCCATCTGGACAGGCCGGATCTGCTTCAGATAAGTGCCAACTTCCCTGGCCTGGAAACAACCCAAAGAAAATAAAAATAATAATGTTTCTTTTTTCCTTAGCCTTTTCTGTCTCACCAGTATCATGTCAGCCAAAGAGTTCTGAACCAGAAAGGATGGACAACTCCAGGATAGCAGAGGACAGAAAGGACCATCCCAGGACTTCAGAAGCTCCCTTCCCTATCCCCCCCAAGAGCCAACTGACACCCACCAAGTCAGCTGGAAGCAGTTTTTGGGAGAAATAACGCCCTATATCCACTCATCCACCATCTTTTATAAAAACAAAGAGTCCAGGATGATAGGAATTCCAACCATGCCCCCATGGGTGTGCATGCCCAGCAGGACACTTAGTCATTTCTGCCTATTCATTTCTGGGTCATATGTCCTATGTAACCCATGCCCTATGGCTGTGTGGTCACATAATCGCGCAGCATGACCACGTGATCTATGCACATGCGTGAAGTAGCCATGTGGGCCTGTGTGTGCAGGTGTGAGCTGGCCCTTAAAAAGACAAGTCCCATGGTCCCCCACCCCCTTCTCACGTGTCCTTCTGCAGGCCTGATCACATCTATCCCTTTCTCCTTGTCTTTATAAAAACCATCAAATGCCATGTCCAAGAAATTATTTTAAGTGTATTTTAATTCATGTATAAAATTATACATATTTAAGGGGTTCTATGTTTTCTTTAAGTGCATGGATACTTTGTATAGTATTCACATTAGGATAAACATATCTATTTCCCGAAACTTTCATCATTTCTTTGTGGTGAAAACATTCAAAATACCTCCTTGTTCATATTTTTCAGGTACATTGTGTATTATTTTTATCTAATTACCATGTTACTATGAAATAGAATATCTCTTATTGAATTATAACTTGGTACCCGTTGACAAGACTCCCCCAACACCTTTTTCCCCTGAATCTAGATCGTAATAATTTCCCCCTTTTCTAAAATTTTATAATTTCATGTCTTACATGTGATTTATTTTGTTATTTTTATAAGGCATTAGATTTAGATCAACCTATTTTTTTCTTGAAGATGTTCACATTTCCAATGAAATTATCATTATTTTTTACAAGGGGATTCATGGCTGGCTTTGGCATTGCTCTATACCAAGACTTGCCTTGAACTCCTGTTTTTCTGTCTCCATCTTCCAAGTATTAGGATTCCAGGCATACTCCATCATGTCTGGCTCCAATTAAATTTATTGAAAAAACTGGTTCTTTCTCTATTGAATTATATTTTGACCTTTGTCAAAATTCAGTTAATTGTATATATGTGGTATCTTTATGGGCTCTCTTGTTCCATTCACCTATATCATACAGTCTTTAATACATAATTTTTAAATTCAAGCACTTTGACTCACCTTTATTCATTTTTCCAAATTTCTGTCTATTCTTGTTGCATTGCCTCTCCATAAAAAAATTCTATAAAGGAATTCTACACTTACAATTTCAATGATATTTTGACAGAAATTTTGTTAAATCTGTCAGAAATTATTTGTTAAATAATTTTTAGAGTATTGACATTTTACTATTTTAAGTCTTTTAATCATTACAGGTAACTGAGTCTCTCCATTCACTTAACTCTTCTTTGATTTCTTTCACCACCATTTAATAGTTTTCACCATAAAATTCTACTCATATTTCTATACATTTACACATTTTTCTGTACATTTGCACATATTTTGGTTTGTGTATTTTTGAGCATACTATAATTTTTTATTTTAGTTTCTATTTTTTTGCAATATACAGTGATATAGTTGATAGAGACTACTATCTCTACTAAGACTACTAAACCTGCTCTTTGTTTTACTTCATATCAAATTATCTTGCTTCCATAATACCCAACAACTGGCTATCACTTAAAGTTTATTACAAGTAAATCTTGAGGGCCAAAGTAAGTAGCTTGTAGTACTCCTAGCATAGCTAGTCTTCTCAAAGTTCACACTTCTAACAGTGTCCAAATGACCTGACATTCAACACATAAATCCCTCATGTAGACTTGTCTAAGAGAACATGTTAGGACATTTAAAAAAATTATTTTACACACAAACCACAGTTTCCCCTCCCTCCTTTCATCCCATTCCCTCCCCCACCTCCTTTCTACTCCCACCCCCATCCACTCCTTAGAAGGGGGCAGGCCTCCTATGGGGGTCAACAAAGCATGGCATACCAAGTTGAGGCAGGACCAATCTCCTCCCCCCTGCATCAAGGCTGAGTGAGACATCCCACCATAGGGAAAATAGGTTCCAAATGCCAGCTCTTGCACCAGGGACAGATCTTGGTCCCACTGCTAGGAGCCACAAACAGACCAAGCTTCACAACTATCACCCACATGTGGAGGGCTTAGGTCAGTCCCATGCAGGCTCCCTAGCTGTCGGTCTAGAGTCTGTAAGCAGGCTTTTTTTTTTTTTTTTTTTTTAACCTGACACAGCAATTGTTACAAGGGACTGAAATGTGATCACACTATGCCACAGACTTGAAGATGGGACCATGGTCCTATCAGAGAGCTCATCAAATTTCAAAAAATAGTTTGGGAAACAATCTGACCACACAGACATTGGTGTTAGAGTTACCTAGTAAATGGGACTCAAAATTTTTTCCAGAATAGGAGCTTAGGAGAGAGTGGTATTTTTAAAGAAACATCAGAGTAGAATGATTTTTAAACTCTGTTTGTCAATGATTCTACCACTTACCTAGGGTTCTCTTTTATGCAGGACAAAATCCAAAGACCAATCAAGTTCTGTAAAATTTCTATAAAATCAGTATCCTTCAACTTGGCTAACCTCGTTCTGATTTCACCGATTTGATCAGATCATTTTTGTTATTGCCTAATGAACAGTGCCCTTTGTTTTTTTACTGAAAATTCCAGTCCCTCAGAGACGAATTCCTCATCTCCACAGCAATAGCATCCTTCTACCAAGCACTGATCTACCCAAAGTAAACTTTCAGATTGCATTTCCCCCCAGTTCTTCTGTACTTTGATACATGTCCATGTCTCTGTCTTAAACACAGGCTCTTCTTTCTATTAACCTGGTATTTCCTCTTCACACTGTCACATAAAACTTACCTTCATTAAATATCTAAACCTATTAGATAAGCTGACCTTCTTATATACTCTCTGTTCCAATTAAACAATATGTGGATTGGGGTATTTTATTTTACTTTTCAATGCTTCAATTTTTAACTCATAAAATGAAGATACTAATATTAAATCATGGGTTTATTATTGTTGGGAGCACAAAGGTCCTTGCACACAGAGATAAGCACTAGGGAAACCAAGAATATTAAACACACAGAATTGTCTTCTGAAAGCAAGAGATATATAACCCGTTTTCTGCCGAGAAGGCTGGGAATAGAGATGGCTAATATCCTAGTTGACATCTGTAGGGCCAGGCCACACCTGGCTCCCCCAAGCTTTCATAAGCAGGACAGAACATGGTTAATAACCCAGATGACCTCTGTGCTATCTACATGACTGAGACCACACCAGATTCTCCCCCTAGGCCCTTAAGATAACACATGTAGCTTATCTCTAGAATCCATTTTCATGGAAGAAGTGACATGTACTTTGAGAAGAGTTTTTATGTAATTGTGCCTCATTGTGCATACAGGATTGTGTAACATCAGGAAACTTTTTTTTTTCCAAATTGTACTGTGAAGCACGATCCTAATTAGTCTTAACAATAAAAACCCAGAGTCAGATATTAGGGTGAAAGCTGAAAGATCAGAGAAGCAGAGCAGCCAGCCACTAGAGAGACTTCTTACCTTTAGGAATACTCAGACTGAATGAGCCAGATCATGTCTCCACCTGCCTTATATTCCTGTCTCCACCTCCCATGTGCTGGGGTCAAAGGTGTGAGCCTCCCAGGTGATGGGATTAAAGGTGTGAGCCACCACCAACTGGCTATGTTTCTCTTTTAGACTGGTTCAGTCTTGTGTAGTCCAGGGTGGCTTTGAACTCTTGATCTTCCTGTTTCTTCCTCCCAAGTGCTGGGATTAAAGGTTTGTGCCTCCACTGCCTGGCCTCTATGGTTAACTGATCTCCAGGCAAGCTTTATTTGTCATAACATAAACAAAATATCATACAACAGTACTGTATTTAATATGACTAAAATAAACTGCTTGGTGTCAGACTCAGTTTAAACCAATGCCAGTTATTGAGTCAGATTGTACTGGGATTCCTTTTTGCCTCATGTGGATCATTACTCTGCCAGCACTGGTGTTTTTAGAGATGTCCCCCTCCCCACCACACACACACACACACACACACACACACACACACACACACACACACACAAAAAATGGCACCCAACGTGGGGCTCGATCCTCAGAGAAGATAAGAAATGGAATCAGAAGACAGTTCAGTCCTCTCACTCAAGGGGCCGTGACCACAAGTAAAAGAGGAAATAAACATGGGTTCTTCTCAGTTCTCTGAGACAAAGCATTTTATATAATTTTTGAGATGTTTAAGATACAGAGGAGCAAAATATTCAGAGTAAGAGCACTGCAATTTTGTACAAATAACTGAAAAACTTAATCCTTGGTTTCCTGATCAAGTGACTGCCAATGTTAAATATTGGAAGCACATTGAAACTAATGTGAAGAGAGCCCATGAAAAGGGAGACAAAATCCCTATCAATTATTTTGCAAGATGGAATAGGTTAATGTAATGCTTTAACCCTCTTAGGAGGAGAAAAAAAAAAGAGTTCCCTGACAGACACATCTTGGCAAAGAAGGGCAAATGGACCCTGTAAGCCACTCTGAACCTGCCCATTTGTAGCCTTCCCATCTGAACCAGGTGTGTTCAAGGATCACCTTCCCATGTGCTCTGATTAGAACTCAGAGCCCTCTTGTTGCACTGGTTTGGGGGCCCACATGGGGCTCTCTAGTAAGACCTTACTCAAGGTCAGAGAATCTATGCTTCCTTTATACAGCAGGGCTGCATAATGGGATGATTATTATTGACCACCGGCATGGTTACCAGGTGTTTGGAAGGGTCTATACTTGGCTGTATGTTGTACTTTGATCTTGAAAGGGGGAGGGTTTTTGCCTCTCCCCTTGGCATTGTATAAAAAGCCCTTTGGAATAAACCTCAAGGCAACTGGGTATTGACACAGGGCCCTCCCAAAGCTATCCTGTGTCTCTGTCTTTCTTATTGTCGTCTCTTTCTATCTTTCTATTTATCATTTCCTCATTCCTCTCTCCTCCCCCTAAGAACCCTTCAACAGGTCAGAGCTGGACTCTGGAAGACTCCCACACACTGGCCCATAGCCCTTTCTGCTACCTGGGGGTCTGCCGAATGCAGAAAGCAGTATCTTATGCAACACTTGAGTTCCAAGTGGTAAGTGGGGCTCTTCTGCATGAGCTAGGACTGCCCCAGAGCTTAGTTCTTGTTTGTTTGTTTGTTGTTCAATTTTGTTTGGTTTTCCTCACAGCAGGAATAACTCAATATAGATGAACCAATGGTCCCCTCATGGGGAAAATTAATATGGGCCCAACATTTAGTACAGGAACAATTGTAACTAGGATATAAAGCACCTAAGCTGGTGCTGATTAAATTTAATGGGGTAGGCCGGGCGTTGGTGGTGCACGCCTTTAATCCCAGCACTCGGGAGGCAGAGCCAGGCGGATCTCTGTGAGTTCGAGGCCAGCCTGGGCTACCAAGTGAGCTCCAGGAAAGGCGCAAAGCTACACAGAGAAACCCTGTCTCGAAAAACCAAAAAAAAAAAAAAATTTACTGGGGTATTTGTCATTCAGTATATGGATGACATTTTCTTCTCCTGCTTGTCTAATCAATACTTAAATGAGTGCTTAACTTTCATAAACTAAAAGAGCAAAATTTAAAATTTTGGACCATGTCAATTGGAATTTGGCTTCATTCTTTAAGTTGTTTTCTGTAGCTTCTTAGTTAAATTCTATAAGAAATATAATACCCAAAGCAGAACAGGTTATTAGTTTATTAAGTAATGCTTCTGCTAAAGTGGTAGCTCATAGAATTAATCCCTTATTTCCTTATCAATTATTCTTCCTTCCTTTTCATTACCTACTGGAATTATATATCAACAAGGTAATGGTATTATAGAAATTTATGCATGTCATAATTCTCCACAACAATCTGTAACTCCTTATTTACAAGAAATTATAGACTCAATAATGATGGGAAGAACACATCTTAAACAACTTACTGGTAAACAGCCTATATAAATTATTGTGCCACTAAATAAAATGCAGCTTACTTGTTCCACACTGATAATAATTGGCAGTTTGCATTAGCATGTTATTTGGGATCTATAGATAATTAATAATTATTCAAAAGATCTCCTTTTAAGATTTTTTTTGAAGATACTTTGTGAGAATTGCCTAAAATTACTTCTAAAAATATTATAGAGATTGCTTGTAATGCTTTTAGAAATGGCTCTTCAAAAGCACAAGGAGTATATATTTTATATATAAGCTCTACATGCTCCACAAAAGAGATTGTACCCACCTATGGTTGTACAAGTCAACAGCCTAAACTCACTGTGATCAGCTTTTATTTCTCAGCCACTAAATATTTTAACTGACCTCATATGTAAATTAGCACATGAAGAATAGATATGCACTGAGAATGAAAACTTACTTAACTTGAGAGAAAAGAAATGTTGCAGAAGGGTTGTGAATGTAGGGAAGGTTTAGTGGAAACATTTGAGAGGAGGTCTTCAAGGATGGAATCCAGTAAACAAAGTTGGAACAGATGGGACATGAGTAAAAATGGAACAAAGGTTTAGTGAACTCCTTCAGCTGAGTTTTCTTGCCTTGAAAATAGAAGTAAATAAAAAATTAATCCAATTCTATTGAAACATGGCAGTAATACTGAACTTGCAGCACCTCTGTCTCTAGAGAGTGCTTACAGGCCTGTCTAGGAGGAAAGTCAGGACTAGCTGTGGCTGTTACTAACACAAGTCTGCACCAGGGTTGATGCAGTGAGTTGTCTGTTAGTAAGACTGTAGAAGAAGCTTTCCCGCCTGATGCCTGGTAAAATTGTGCATCCATTCAGTGGTGCGTTTATAGTATTAGCAAAATAAGAATTTTATCTGTATATCAAAAATAGAGACTTTTTCATTTCAGGCACTGAGAGCCCAACATTTTTCAAATTTTAATTTTTGTACAACGTAACAAAAAATAACAATGTAAATGGGCTTGGAGTGAATTTAAGAAGAAAAACAGAAGTAAATTGAAATAAAAAGATTTATTTAAAAATATTTCTTCTGGATAATACAGAAGGTCAAGAAATGAAAGCATAATTGTATGTTTCTTAAATTCACTTGGAGACCAGAAGGGGTTAAACCAAAAATACAACCAATAGGAGTTAGATTATTTTGAACTTTCCATCTAAAACTATTTTTGGTACAGCCTAAAATCTATTACATTAGACTGACTACATAATGTAGTAAAAACTGAAGCCTCCCAGCAAAATCTTTCTCCATGAAATTGTTATGCTTTGATATTGTTCACAGTTTTGACTCATTAACAGTCTTAGCTAGATATGTATTTTCCCATACTTGCATGGAAAACCCCAATTGTTTTCTCCTTCAGGATTTTCTGTGATTATTTCTTATATACTTCTAAGTATCCAGTTGCCTGGTAGGAGAGTCTCCTTGAGCTCAAAATTAAAATTGCTCTAAATTTTAAAGATTCCCAAATCTTTTATCTTAGGTTTAAATCTTTCAAAGTTAATTACCATAATTAAGTAGATTTTGTCTGTCTGTTTGCTTATTTGTTTTAGTTTTGTTCTTGCCCTTGGTCTCATAAATGGTCAGACTCTGGCAAGGGAGGAAGTTAAAGGAGGCTCATGAGAGCCTGTCCTCTACTATAGACAGTATTTTACACAGTATTCCAAGCTTCTAGTGCATAATTAGTCGTGAGTGGACATCAGCTTGACATCTGAAACAACAGTAGTCTGTGTCTTGGGCCTTCTCTGATGCCATCTGTGTAAAGACCTGTGCTTGGATTTCACTACAGGCATGCACAGCACCTCTCTAACTAGTCAGCTGCAGAGCACAGCCCCAGGCATGGCATGGAGCCCTGGGGGCTACAGAAAAACACTAGTTAGTATGCTTCATGTGGAACTTACACATTTTCTTGCTAGGATTCCCACTACAACTAAAAACTGGTAATGATCCTGCTTATACTAGCAAATGCTTTAGAGAATTTTGCAGTTTATGGAATATTAATCATGTTACTAATATCCCTTACAATCCACAGGATTAAGCAATTGTGGAACAGCACCATCAAATGCTTAAATGGCAAATTTTAAAAATAAAAAGGGTATATACACTCACCTAAATCACCACATACTATGCCACACTTATCTATGTTAAATTTAATTTTTTTTCACTTTAAAGGGATGTTTCTTCTTCTGATGCCCCAAAGCATTTTTCCCTAATGGAGACATAGCCTGAAATATATGCTAAATGAAAAGATTTAGAAACTAAGCAATGGAAAGGGCTCAATGTTCTAACATTGAGTCTAGGTTATGCTTGTGCAGTGGTTTGAGTAGGTATGGCCCCCATGGACTCATGTGTCTGAATTGTTGGCCATGGGAAGTGGCACTATTAGGAGGTGTAGCCTTGTTGGAATAGGTGTGGCCTTGTTGGAGGAAATGCATCACTGTGGAAGGGAGTTTGAGGTCTGATATATACTCAAGTCATGCCCAGTAAGACAGGGACTCCTTCTGCTGCCTGTGGATCAAGATGTAGAACTCTCAGCTACTTCTCCAGCAACGTGTCTGCCTGCAAACTGCCATATCTCACCATGATGATAACGGACTAAACTTGAAATTTTAAGCCACTCAATTAAATGTTTTTCTTTATAAGAATTGTCATGATCATGGTGTTTCTTCACAACAATAGAAACTCTAACTAACACAGCTTTTGTCTTTCCAGAACATGAATAAATTCCCATATGGCTCCCACTCTGATGCATCCAACAAGGACAGCATCCCTGAGACCACCAGACAAATGAAATATCTGAAGGCAGTCAACAAATCCATCAAGAGGGGACAGTCCAAAAAGAAGAGTAAGCTGATAACTTGGGGAGACATCAGCACTCTAACTCATCAAGCTGAGACTTTGGAGAAACAAGAAAACAATATCACTGACCCCAAAATGATGCTGTTATGTTTACTGACTGTATTGCATGCTAATTCTCAGCTTGTCAATGCAGAATTCAAATGCTTTTTATGAAGATAAAAGCCATACCTGTAATAGGAGACAGTATGATGCTGTTTTGCCATGCTAATGATTGTTTTTATCCTTTAGGACCAGTTCTCCAGACAAAAGATGGTATACAAATATTTGGCACACCAATGGGGGATATTTTGCTTGAACTAACTCATCAGTTAAAATGCAATAATACAGATTTTAGCATAATTAAGTACTCTTTGGAAAGCTCTGAAAGTGGAAATTATAGTCATATGAAGATGAAAAAAGGAATGCCCGGGATTTGATTCAAAATGGCAGTGGCCATCTGCACCCAAGGAGTAGCTCTGAGGAAGCTGAGAGACCCATAGAAGTTCTGAGGGAAGATGCAATGGAGGAAGAGGCAGTGGAGGAGGAGTCTGCAGAGCCCACAGTATCTCTAGAACAACTAAACAAGAGGCAGGTTTTATGGGAAGATGCTTTTTAAAAAATGGTCTCATAAAATTGGACAGGAAGATGGTGGAACATAGCAGCATGCAGAAGAGAGTGTATGAGAGCTTGAAGGAATGTCATTGCTGAGTAGGGTTAGTCCTGGGTCTACCGGGAGGTGGAGGCCAGTTGACCCGGCCCTTAGCATGGAGCCTTGGCTGCCGCAGCTCTTGATTCTTACCCTGCTCAGGGAAGGAAATTGTGGGGCCCAGTGCTGCCATTGGTCATGGCTGGTGAGCCACTAGAGCTACTGGCATAGAGGTGTGCAGTGACCTGAAGCTCCCTCAGATCCTACCCCCAGGTGTGCTGCCCAGCCACAAGATCACCCTGACGCTGGGCAACAACAGGATATCTTGGCCAGAAACCTTGAACCAGACCAATGACTTGTTTCAATGAGTATTTGCATGTAAAGCTGTTGGGGTAAAACATATATATATAATATAATATATATATATATATATATATATGTATAGTGTATATATATATATATAATATATATATAGAGAGAGAGAGAGAGAGAGAGAGAGAGAGACATGCTGCAGTTTGCAATGCCACTTCAATGAATAAATGTGTGATGGAGAGGTGGGAAAGATGGAGGAACCGAATGATGCTCGAAGAGAAGTGGCAGGTGTGGAAGGGGGCAGGTTATTGCTGAACAGGGCTGGCAGGATAGTATGCAGCAGTCTGGAGCTCTCACAGGCCCCTACCCCCACACACACACTGCCCAGTTACACGATCATCCTGACTCTGAGTAACGGCAGGATGTCCAGGATAGAGAATGATTCATTCATTTTCTGGATTGGGCCCCCCTTGAAAGACCTCCATGGTCCATGCTGCCTCCAGAGACCATGTTGATGTTCATAATTTGTGCTATAGCCGAGGGCCCTGTTGATGTTCATCATGCTTGTTACCACCAAAGGCCATATTGGCATCTGTGGTTTGTGCTGATACCACAGGCCATGCTGGTGTCAGTGGTCCATGCTGCTTTGTGTGTATGTGTGGGGAGGGGGGCATGTAGATGTCTGTGATCCAAGCAGCTGCCAGAGGCCATGTTAGTGTCAGTGGTCTGTGCTACTGCCTGAGACCATATTGATACTTCTGGTCCATATTTCCACTGGAGGACATATGGATGCTGCCTGAGGCTATGTTGATATCCGTGGTCCATGTTGCCACTGGCTGTTATGGACCCTTGTCTCTTTTGCAGTGGTATCCATATGACTGCAGACTCAATGGTTGAGGATGAGAGACACTGAAGGCTACTGTGACACACACATACACACTCCCAGCAAATAAACAGTCTAGGCAGGAAGCCATTGAAGAGAGTCCTTAAAAACCATGATAAAGATGCTGAAGTGTAGCTCTTCAAAGCTGATGGCTCCTGGTGGGGGGTGGGTAGGGAAGGACTCGGTTTTCTTTAAGGGGCTGGCTACTGGGAGTTTGACCATGCACCAATGAGTATATGGGCAACACAAATTGGACTTGGTGTATTTTTTTTCTTTTTGAGGGGAAGGCACAAGTGTGGGAGGGTAGACCTAGAAGGAATGAGAAGTGAATGTGATCAGGGTGAATTATGTGAAATTTCCAAATAATAAAAACAAAATATTATGTTGGGGAAAAAAGGAATACCAGACGTATTGTTTACTAAAGTTGATATTATTGTACCTAGAATATTACTATCTGTTGCCAATGGCTTAGAAAATAACATCTGGGCCAGGCGGTGGTGGCACACGCCTTTAATCCCAGTACTCAGGGGGCAGAGTCAGCCAGATCTCTGTGAGTTCAAGGCCAGCCTGGCGTACAAAGCGAGTTTCAGGATAGGCTTCAAAGCTATACAGAGAAACCCTGTCTCACAAAAAAGCCCAAAAAAACAAAAAACAAAAAGAAAGAAAGGAAGGAAGGAGAGAGAGAGAGAGAGAGAGAGAGAGAGAGAGAGAGAGAGAGAGGAGAGAGAGAGGAAGGAAGGAAGGAAGGAAGGAAGGAAGGAAGGAAGAAGAGAAGGAGAGAGAAGGAGAGAAGAGAAGAAAGAAAATAACCTCTGGCTTCATTTGGCACATGGCAGTCAACAAGAACAATCTTTCATATCAGAGGAGACCTCTCTATTCTTGGGATCTTAAAAAGAAATCTGCATGGCATAAGGGTCACTCATATGCACTATGTACAAATAACAGGGACAACATAGAATCTGCCTGCACCTGTATTCATAGGGCTTTGCCTGATATTCCTGTCAATGGTGTTTTCTATCACATTGTTTATGCTTTAAATGTACTCAAATCCCTCCTTATTGCAATTCCACCTAATCATGCCTTTCCCTCTGGTAAACACATGCCTTTAAGATGGACCTTTTTTGTGGAAATGCTACTTATGCTGCCCTTCCTGCAAGTTATACAGTTTTATGTGGGGTAGGCCATATTATACCCATTTTTCTCAGTAAATCTTTGCAAACCATCAATATAATTAAGAGAGCTCTCCCTCAAAATTGTGGTGATTCTTTGCATCTATTCTATTCTGTAATGGTTGCAGCTACAACAGCTCTTTCATTGACTATCCCCGGAATGGTTCCTGGAATACAAAGAGAGGTCTCAAAGATGGCCTGGATGATTAGTAAGACTACTAATATAACAGCAAAGATATTAGCAAAAATCAACCCAGATGAGTGAGCTGAGGACCACTGTTTTACAAAATAGAGCCACTATAGATTATCTATTGCTCAAGCATAATCTTGGTTGTCAACAATTTCCTGGCATGTGTTACTTTAATGTGTCGAGTTTTTATCATATATTGATGGTCAAATTAATTATTTATATAAAGAGATAGATAAAAATCTCTCAAGTGACCTTTGAATAGCCATATGGCTAAGATGATTTTTCCCTTTCTTTGGTCCTATGTTACCTATTCTTATAATTCTTACACTTGCCTATATTAATTAGACTATCCCTAGAGGCTATATATTCAATCTTGGTCTCTATTACAACCACTATTTTTTCTTTAAAAACTTAGAAATGTGGATATGTAGAAGGGTATGAGGTCCTTGTGCTCATGGATAAGCCCTAGGGAAACCAGGAATGTTAAACACACAGAGTTGTCTCTTCAAATGAAGAGTTGTATAACATGTTTTCTGCCCAGAAGGCTGGGAGTGGAGGTGGCTAATAGTCTAGATGACCTCTGCACTATATATGTGTGTGTGTGTGTGTGTGTGTGTGTGTGTGTGTGTGTGTGTCCAGGGGCTCCCCCAGGCTTCCACAAACAGGACCAAAGGTTGTCTACACTCCAGATGACCTCTGTGCTATCTGTATGACTGAGACCATACCAGATTCTCCCTTAGGCCCTTAAGATAACACATGTAACCTATATCTAGAACTATTTTCATGGAAGAAGTGACATGTATTTTGAGAAAAGTTTTTATGTAAATGTGCCTCATTGTGTGAATAGGATTGTGTAATACCAGGAAACTGTACTAAAATATGCCTACAGTAACTTGCCTAGTGTCAGACACTTGAAGTTTGAACCAACACTGGCTACTGAGTTGTGTTGAATCAAACTTCCTTCTTGCCTCATGCAGATCATTACTCTGCTGGCCCTGGTGTTTGCAGAGACCTCCACATATTATGATGTGCAAATGAAAAGCTCAATGTAGAATAATTAGGAAAGTTCTGAGCATGGTATACAACATTTAGTATTGTTTAATATCATTAGAATGAGTAGACTCATGTGTTGAACTTTATGATTCTATTCCTCAAAGCCGAGGGTATATGCTTCTTATATGTAAATGATAATATCTATCAGCATTGCAGAATGAATGAATAAAACATGAATTATTAATAAATACAGCACTCCTCCATAGACTACCATATATTCCCACATTCTGCATCCTAATTTTCTCAAATGACTAAATATCAAATGAAACAGCTTCTACTCACTTAAATTTTCTCTTTATGTTTTGTATAAACTACAGAATAATCTTCCATGGCATAGTTTATCCTTATTTTTCACTGTTGTTAATGACACAGAGTACACACACACACACACACACACACACACACACACGCATGCACAGAGAGGGGATGAAGGTGGGGGTTGCAAGCTTAACTGAGGAAATAATGATGATGACAAGAGGAGATTCAATACACAATTGTAGTTAATGCGAGCTAGAATGAAGGACCAAATCTCACGGTGGGAACCCTGTTACCTAGTTTATACTCTTTAGACTCCTTGCTATAGAAGTTCTAGCCAACACAAAGAGTGAAGCTATAAAATGTATTGACAATGGGAAATTTTAAAGAACTTTACAGGATAATGTTAAGAGAATTCATGAGGAAAATACAGATCAGATTCTATAAAATTCTTGGCTAAAGCTAAGGAAAAACACCTAAGGAAGTTCCCTTAGGTAGCACTCTCTGTAGTACTAAAAGTGGGACTAGATCCAATGTACCACCCTAGAAATTCAGATTCTCTTCTGATTCTTTCTACACAAGGAAGAGGATATTATGAGCTTTAAAAACCAAGGAATTGTTCAGTTTGGTTAAAACGCAAGAAAACGTATCTTCAAACATTAATTTTTTGTGCATGTGAGTGGGAGGCCTATTCTTAAACCCAATGAGAACCACCAAGCCACCAAGACAGATAAATTATGCAGGGATGTTGGGGAATATTATTTTAACTAGATAAAGATGCATTACATTTGTTTTTGCTACAGAATATTACTTTAACTGTGTAAAGGTGTGTTACTTTTGTTTATGCTGCATTTGCTTAATTATGTAAAGATGTGTTGTATTTGTTTCACTTTGCCTGCCTAAGACACCTTATTGGTCTAATAAAGAGCTGAATGGCCAATAACTAGGCAGAGAAAGGATAGGCAGGACTGGCAGGCAGAGAGAATAAATATCAGGAGAACCCTAGGCTCAAGAGAAGAACAAGAGAAAAAGAGAAGAGAGAACGAGGGAGACACCTGGGGCCAGCCAGGCAGTTGCCAGCCAGCAGACACAAAGTAGGGCATACAGAAAGAAACGGTAAAATATCCTGGGGCAAAAGGTGGCTAAAGAGAACAGGTTAAATTAAGTAAAAAGAGCTAGCCAGACATGAGCCTAAGCTAGGCTGAGCATTCATAACTAATAAGATATCTCGGTGTCATGATTTGGGAGCTGGTTAGTGGCCCAAAAGAAAAAGCCTGGTACACAGGGACATTTGGGGGTCTAACAACTTTTTCATTTAATCTCCACACAAATTGTGTGCTTTGTATGAAGCTGAGGTGCAGGTTGGCAACTGCTTCTTTGTGGCTTACTACATGTTGTCTCAAAAGACTGAACTGGAATAGGCTTCTGACAAATTCTCAGCAATCATGCAACTGGCATATACTTGACTTTGGGTCTAAATATAAAATATTTATCTAAAGCCCCATGAGTTCATTGTGCTTGTCCATGCCTAGGCCCTCTGCTTGTCATCTGATATTCATAAAGGATCTTCTCTCTATCTTATCACCTTAGACCACTATTATTATTGCACACCATAGACTATGTATATTTCTATCTAATAAATGGAGTACCTGGCTGGAATGTTTATGCAATAAGACTGAAGTTCTAACTTGTGAAGAAAGATTACAGTAAAATATAATGTTTTCCTCATACTTATCATCCAACTATTTTATCACCTTTCTGAAATCCAATTAAAATCATAATTCATATATCACTACAAACAGAATACTAAAAAGCACCCCACCTACAGGAAACCTCTTACTATGTCCACTGCATCTTTTGTGTTATATTATTCTCAGACTCAACACATTAAAGCCATAGACCAACTGGATGCATCTTTTCACTTTCTTGCTCACAGCCCTTTAACCGGGAGATGAACTAGAAGATATCTCTATTAAGTATACAGTGGCCACCAAGTCTGGTACTTCCCTGTTCATTCTATTACAAAGTACATTCCATACCATCTATGATCCTTCCAAAATGACTATGACATCCACCTCTCAAATCACATGATGGACCCTCTGACCAGACCTGAATTATCTTACTCCATTCAACTATTGATTAGTACATGCAACATGCTTCTCTTCTTTGCAACCCTGATGCCAAAGCACATTCTCCAAACTTGAGCGCTTTCTGTGGACTTTGTGCCGACTTTTCCCTTTTCTCCTAAGATGATAGCTTATGGAAGTTTCTCTCTTAATCCTTGTTGTGTTAAGGGACACACCTGGACAGTAGCTTCTTGTCAGTGCACAATGCAATATGCTGTAAAACAATTCTAACACTAGAGGCAGTATAGCTTAAGAAATAACCACAAGATCCAACCTACAGAAATACCTGGGACTTGGCTTTAAGAGCAATTGGAAAAGATGTGTCTAATAAATGTCACAGTTCCTAGAATGAAGTGTTTCCCCACCCCTCCCTGTGTATCCTCTGACAATACCCTCAGAGATAGGAAGTAAAATGATAGAGGAAATAAGACTTAGACAAGAGAGTGAGGGACAATGAATAAAGGTGGTTGAGAATGCAGATTTCTGCCTGAGAAGGGTTTTGCAGCTTCCTGGAGATACAAGACAGACACGCCTCTATAAACTTAAGAAGGAAGAGCATCTTTATTATTCTGGCTCCTGTTCCTTCCTGAACTTGGTAGGAAGTCCTCCGGGGCCAACACACATAGGAAATGCAGTCCTCCATTCCACTCCCTTATCTGGCCTGGCTCCAGACAGAATGGTGCTTTTGTAACTGAAAAGACCTTCTATACAGAAGAGCTAAATATGATCATTTACCTTCTTCCTGAATTCCTTTCACTGTATAAAACAACAAACAAAAGGTAGCTATTTAACCATATCATTTCACAAAAGAAACATGCATATATGGTGTTTAACAGCTCTCATAATGTACTTCCACTCCAGGTTCTGCAACAGAACTGTCTAAAAATCCAGAGTCTGGCCACAATTCCAGTGATGGGGGAATATAATCACACTACAGCCAGTTACATCTCTGAAACCATAGAAACCGCAACACCCAACATAAAGACCTCAAATCTCTTTCAAAGCCTAGGCTGAACATTAATTAGCATTGCAGCCCAACCTAATTTTTGTTTGAAAGGATTTCTACAGCTTAGGTTTTGGCATACAGGCTTAAGGAGCCCCAGTTGTTTCCTGAATACAATCCCAGCCAGATGAGGTCCTGAAATATGACTCTCTACATCTGTTTCAATTCAAAATAAGAATGTGCAGCTAGTCTTGTGGGTAATTTTTTTTTCCTGCTCTAGTCAGTCAGATCTGCAGAGTATCTTCTTGTGGCCTCCAAGCCAGGAATACATAGCTCCAAGTGTATTTCAGCTATTCTACACTAGAGGCAGTGTTGACTAACAAGAGACAACTTTCCTTCAGGCTAGATCTGGGACTAGCTTCTCACTGTAAGAGAGAATGGAAAGGAGATTTTGAATAAATATTATATTTTTCATATGGACTGTTTCCCTTCCCATGTTCATTTTCTGGGCCTCTCACACATCCATCCTCAATATTCCAAAGGCTACCAATCCAACTCCTAACTGGAAATGTGTTAGCAGGAATTGGCAAAGGAATATAGAGAAGAACAAAGTGGGCAGGTGTTCTTTATACATATTTTAAATTCAAATTTGCAGTTAGTTTAGCTAAATTAGTGTAGTAACATGTAGTCATAAGAAATAACATAAATATCCTATGGACCTTTTACCCAGTGTTCCACTATAGTAACAACATACAAAATTACAGTAGATTATCACAAGAATGCTGATATTGATACAAAAAGAAGTACAATATTCCCATCACTGCACAGATTCTCCCTGTTGCTTTTTAAAATAACCACACCTATTTTCCTCCTGCTCCCATCTCCTCTTTAGGCCCTGGAAACCACTAATCTGTTCTCCATTTCTATAATTCTGTCATTTTAGGAATGTTATAGAAATGGAATAACACATGATATAAGCCATTGGGATTGGCCCATTTCATGAGCAGAATCCTTTGGACCTACAGCCAGGTCACGGAATATATAAACTGTTCATTCCTTTTCGTCCCACACTCTGGAAGTGCCACAGTTTAACTGTCCATCTTCTGAAGATTTCAGTCATTTCCAGTTCAGGTTATGGCAAATAAAGCAGTTATAAGATTCATGTTCAGGTTTTTGTGTGTAGATTAGCTTTCGTTTCTCTGGGATGAATCTCCTAGAACAAACAGTGAATCATACAGTAGTTTCATGTCTAGGTTTTGAAACTTCTCAAGCTGTTTTCCAGAATGGCCTTGTCATTTACACTCCCAATTACTACACACATCGTTCACTTTCTCCCATGCTTTTGAGATTGGGTGGTGTCACTTTTTTTTTTTTTTCATTTTAGCCATTCTTATACACACAAAGTGATATCACTTTCTGGTTTTAATTTGTACTGTTCACTATCTTTTCATATGTGTCTTTGTCATTTGTATATCCTCTTCTTTAAACCTATGAAGTGTCTCTTTTTGCCTGGCTTTTGCACATTTTTTCAGCAGTTCGGTTTTTAAAGTATTAGTAAGAGATTTTTGTCTGGCTCGGTGTGAGAAGCAGGGAATTAAAATTAAGGCTTCACATATGCTGCACACCACTGAGTTGGTTAGTTTTTGTCAACTTGACACAAGCTAACGTCACCTGGGAAGAGGGAATCTCAATCAAGGCATTGCCTCCATCAGACTCCCTTTAGGCAAGACTATGGGGCCATTTTTGTTGTTGCTGCTGTTTAATGATTGCCGTGGGAGGGCCTAGCCCACTGTGGGTAGTGCCAGCCCTGGGCAGATGGTCCTACAGTGTGTTAAGAAAGCAGGATGAGCAAATAGGAAGGGCAAGCCAGTGAGCAGCGTTCTTCTCCAGTCTTTGCTCCAGTTGCTGCCTCCAGGTTGCTGCCTTGAGTTCTTGCCCTGACTTCTCTCAATGACAGACTATGCTTGGGAGTTGTCAGCTGAAATAAACCCTTTCCTCCCCAAGTTGCTTTTGGTGAGTGTTTTAATCTCAGCATAGAACACAAACCAGAGCAACCACCAAAACGCATCCCAGGCCGCTTAGAGTTATATATATATTCATTCTAAATATTATTCCTGTGAGAGATAGTTATTGAATAGCTTGCTTTTAACTCTTCACAGGGCCTTTTGTAGAAGAGGCTTTTTAAATTTTGATGGGGTCTAATATTTTTCTCATTTATGGACTATACTATTGATGCCATTACTTTCTAGATAGCTCTTGTCTACCATTTTCAAAAGCCTGACTAAAATGTATTTTGGTATGAAGGTGGGTTTTTTTTGTTTTTGTTTTTGGTAATATTTTACCTGAGATTCCCTCAGCTGTAGTTTATGTTTCTTGACTGGTGAGTTTCTTGGCATTCTTCCTTTAAATTTTCAGTCCCGCTTTCTCCACTGTTGGGATTCTGATGACATGATTATTAGATCTTTTACAATAGTCCCACACTTGCCTCAGTATTTTTTTTTGTGTGTGTGTGTATGTTATTGAAAATGCTAGGTAAGCACTCTACCACCACCAAAGATACTGTTATTTCATCCTTTTGCATTTTATTTTAAGACAGTGTATCATTAAGTTGTCCAGGCTGACCCTAAACTTGTAAGTCTCCTACTTGAATGTCCCAAGGAGCTAACTGCAGGGGTGCACCGCCATATCCAGTGTCTGAGGTTTTCTTTCTGCCTATTTTCTCTTTTTGTTTGTTTTAGATTGCTAAATTTCTTTCTTTTATATTTATTTTTTTTCTCCTTTATTTTTTGAAAAGCAGAAAAGTTGTCACATTGAAAGAGGGACAGAAATCCAGTGATCCCTTAAGTTCATCTTAGGGATCCTGACATAAGGAAAAATAATAGAGGGCACTTGCATCTATCTAAGCAGTCCCTTCCCAGTCAAGGTATGGTCTCACTCATCATTGACCCACCATTCTCTCTCCTGTATGACAGTCTGACAAATTCAAAATCTCTTTCCAGTAGAAAAGTTTCCCCTCTGACTAACACAGGCTTTAGACTTTCTTTTTCCAAAGCATGAGATTCTTTGGGGGAGGGAGGACTACAATTCCTTGGGGGTTCATTGTTTCAACAGTATGATAGTCAAAGGGAGGGCCACAGTGTCTCTTTAGAATATTTTCATCTCTGCCATGCTGGTTACAGTTCCCCACTTTCTGTTTCAATGTCCCAATCTCCAAGTTTAATGTGTCTGTGTCTTAAACAAATAGCACAAACAGAAGGCAAGTGTGAACCAAGGTCAGGACATATTCAGTTAGAGTAAGGTAGCTGTGCATAAGAATTATCCCTTTATAATCTCAGCTTTTAGTTACTTTTTAAAAAGATTTATGCCGGGCGGTGGTGGCGCACGCCTTTAATCCCAGCACTTGGGAGGCAGAGCCAGGCGGATCTCTGTGAGTTCGAGGCCAGCCTGGGCTACCAAGTGAGTTCCAGGAAAGGCGCAAAGCTACACAGAGAAATCCTGTCTCGAAAATCCAAATAAATAAATAAATAAATAAATAAATAAATAAATAAATAGACTTATTTTGTTTTTTATTATTTGTATGTGTATGTCTGTGTGAGTGCTATGTATACATGAGTTTCCACAGAGGCCAGAAGTGGGTGTGTGGTCCCCTGGGGCTGGAGTACAAGCAAACTCAGATCCTCTGCAAGAGCATCGAGTGCTCTTAACTGCAGAACTGTTATCTCTCCATCCCCCCTCATTATATTTTGGAAGGCTGGCACAAGCCATTCCATATTGTTGGACTGAGACAGGATCTCTCCATGAAGCCTAAGCTGGCCTCAATCTTAACGACCATCTTACAGCTTCCCAAGGGCTGCGATTTTAAGCAAGCCCTACCATGCCCAGCATGACTCCATTTCAATTCTTACAGAATCCTCCTTTCTCTCTGACCAATATTCTCTGAAGACACGGCTGATTAAGCTTCTAGTAGTTTGCTCCCTACTGTCCCTCATTGCCAGAATAAGATTTTTCCTGGTTGGACTGATTTGATCCCACACTGGGGGCTGTGACAGCCAGTAGGAACCCCAAACAGCGTCGCCTGGTAATTAAAAGGTATTGGATATCGGTAAATCAGTAAACAAGTACTTAATTTAAACTTATTTTTGTAAAAGTTTGTAACTAGTCTATCAATAATCTGCAAAAATGTTTTGCTCTTGATAATTGTTTGTTTGTAGGGCCTTATGACTACTGTCAATATTCTGCAGAACAGCTTCTCTCAAAAGGAACCTGATAAATACTTTAGATGCTAGGATATTATACACAGGACAAACAGAATGAACTCCACATGTGCCTGGCCTAAGAGCCGCTCCTTCTGTACCTATCGGATGCTTTAAATAAGTCATAAAGAGTGTGTTGCGCTAACTTCTTGCCATCTGGATTGTTTGATTTCTATTTGGTTTTCCAGTTCACTGAATCTTTCTTTTGTGCTCTCTGTTCTGCTGTTGAGCCCATACACTGAATCTTTAACTTTTGTTATTGCATTTTCCACTTCTAAAATTTGGATTTTATTCTTATTGACTTCTTTTGTATCTTTGCTGAGACTCTAGTTTTTATATCTCAGGGGTATTTTTAATTGTTTAGTGGAACATCTTAATCTTGTGTGCTTAAATTTTATGCTAGGTAATTTTAATATATCTCACCTCAGTGTTTAAATCTATTGATTGCATTTTTTCGTGTATTTGAGATCTTCCTGGTTCTTGATATGAGAATCAATCAAAAGGGGTATATTTGGACATTATGTTGTGAGGCTCCAGATATTGTTTGAACCCCAGATTTTAGCTGCTTTCCTCAGACAGCATCTTAGCAGGGAACCGGGCAGTGGTGACACTTGTTACTAGTAGGATCACTACAGTGGAATGAAGTCTAGGCTCCCCACTTGGCCTCTATTGCTACCCTAAGGAAAGGAGTGGGAGTTTCAGGCCCTTATTGCTCCCCACTGATGTCCACTAGGCTATGAGGCAGAATTGTACCTTGCTACTGCTCCCAATCATGGCAAATGAGTACATGGGGACATGTGACTCATTATTACTGGGGCCTAATATTAAGATGCTAACATCCAATAGTCTTCTGGCACCTTTCTAGAGGGCAGAAGTGAGAATATCATGCCCCATTCTGGACTGCCAGTTCTGAGTGCAAGTCTATATCCATATTGATACTACAGAAAGGAAACATCATTATTGCTTTACAGGGACTACTTGGTCTTCTACAATATTGCCTGAGTGTGAAGAAAGAAGAATCCTCATTATGTCAGGGTGCAGGCATAAGCCCTGGCTCTATACTGTCTCTCCTGAAAATACCATGGTAGGGAAGTATGTGTCATTTACCACCACCTGGTTGGGATCAAATCTTGGGCTCCCTACAAACAACACAGTGTAAGAAAAAATGGGACACACTCTTATAATCTAGTGAAGGTAGGAGTCTAGATTCCTGCCTGGCTTTTCTTCTTTCTTTCTTTCCTTCCTTTCTTTCCTTTTATTTCTTCTTCTTCTTCTTCTTCTTCTTCTTCTTCTTCTTCTTCTTCTTCTTCTTCTTCTTCTTCTTCTTCTTCTTCTTCTTCGGCAGTGACTGGGTGGTACAGGTTATGGTTTTTCTATGGCTTTTAGCTGACATAGAGCTGTTATTACCTAAAAGTTGGTAATCAAAAGACAACTTTTGGGAGTTGGTTCTCTCATTCCACTTTGTTGAGATGAGGTCTATGTTCAGGTTAATTTTTATTTTTTACTTTTATTATTCTTATTCTTATTCTTATTCTTATTCGTGTATGTGTGTGGATACATGTGTGTGTGCATGGATGTGGAGGTCAGAGAACAAGTTTGTGGATCTGCTTTTCTCAATCTACCTTCACGTGTGTTCTAGGGATCACACTCAGGTCATCAGGTTTTCCAGGCAAGTCCTTTACACACTGAGCCATCTCATTGGCCCAAGGTAGGGTCTCTCTTGTTTCTGTACCTCCATACTCCAAGCTAGCTGGCCCATGGGCTTCTGGCCATAAGAGTGCTGGGAAGAGAGATGAGTGCCTCTATATTAGACATCTTTGCCTGGCTCAAGAGATCAAACCTGGAAAGCCATCTTTCTTTTCCTAAAAGGTGTTTTTTAATCTTACTGGCACTCTTTCATGGTCTTTTGATTAAAGAGAATAGAATTTTCGCCCTAGAGAAAAGATTCTTTCTTTCGGGTTTATAAAGACAATAATACGGGGTTGGGGATTTAGCTCAGTGGTAAAGCAAGCACAAGGTCCTGGGTTCCATCCTCAGCTCTGGAAAAAAAAATAAAGACAAAATTACAGCATAACTAAAAACTATAAAAATTAAATTAGCAACAGGAAGAGGTTTTTTAAAGGAATCCAGAGGAAGTTAAAAAATAGATTTAAAGATTGACCTAAAATTTTACTCTTTTTGTCTCTTTTCCAAAGTACTTACAATATAGAAATGATAATTATGACTGTCCTTTTAAAATGTGGCAAGTAACACTTCTAATTCTGTTCTGTCATCTGTACAATGGGGGAAATAACGTCTGTCTTGTGGAGTCCCAGTAAAGAGAATATAATTTTTATATGGTACTTTTGTATTATTTTCTTTTTGGTCTGCACTTATTGGTGTTTAAGGTTGCTGCTCTTTCTACAGCTTCAAGCCTGGGATATATACGGCAAAAAGAAATCGGAGAATTAAGCACCTCCCCTTCATTTTGGCTCCAAGGTTCTAGCCCTTTCCTTTTATCTTAAAGAGTCTTCTTAGCTCATTTGAGCTATCACATGCCTAGCATTGTTGCTGCTGTTGTTTTTGAACTCAACAAAAATAAGGGAAAGTATGTCTACCATAATACTAGGAAGCAGCAGTCTTTCATACACTAGAAAAAAAAAATCTCTGACCACTCATCACATAGCTGATTGCTTGCTTTTCCCACACAAAGTCCCAAAAGTCTCAGGCGATAAGCTCCTTGCCTGTACTGTTATCTCTTTCCATTTGTGCTGAAATTTGGGCATGCTCACTATCTCCTAGGTCAAAAATCAATTTCCTAATCCTCATCCTTTCACTGGTCTCCATTTTAATGGCTAAAATTATCACTCTATTCTTTGAATGACAGTCATCTAGACATGTTTAAATTGCCTGAATTTTAGAACACAGGAGAGTTGATATTTTTCTCTTTCTCTCGCACCTCTTCTTGTGGGAAATGAATGGTCCTTGATCATATTGAAAAACCAACTCTTCCAGCTCTCTGCAGTCACCCAGTATAGCCAGCAGTCAGATTCCAGACGATCCACATTATTTAATACATTTAAATAAAACCAACATTGTCGCTTTCCCTGTTCTAGTCTATTCTTCAGTCTATCTAGACTTAACCTTTAGCCAAAGCATCCTTCCACTATCCTGACAAGGGTAAGAGGAAGTGTTTGATAAGTTGTGTCTGATAAACAGAGGGGCATGTACTAGAGCAGTGTGGTTCTCAACCATCCCAATGCTTTGACCCTTTAATACAGTTCCTCATGTTGTAGTGACCCTCCAACCATAAAATTATTTTCGTTGCTACTTCATAACTGTAATGTTGCTGCTGTTGTGAATCATAATGTAAATATCTGTGTTTTCCAGTGGTCTTAGGTGACCCCTGTGAAAGGTCATTCAATTCCTAGGGGGGTCATGATCCAGAGGTTAAGAAATGCTGTACTACAGGTTGAGAAGAGCTTTGGGAAGAATGAAGATCAAATACAGGACCTGGGAAGACAAGCTTCCTTGAGATTACGTGGTAAGGCTCAGAGGATATTACTCTTACAGGAGATCTCTAGGGCTATGACCTGGAGCAGGGTTTCAGCTGCAGCACAGTAGAGAAGCCCTATCCTCATAAACATTACCATTCCCAGTAGGGCTGCTAACTTCCTTTTCCTAATGCAGGCAGGGAGTAAGCACTATGCTAATTCCATCCTTTAAATGGGAGTTATAATCCTAGCCATTCTCTTGCTACCCCACAATTTTTCCCTTAGTATATTACCATTTTGAGATGACAGATTCCCTAGCCCCACATTCCTGTCTCAGTGATTTTCTCACTCAAGTCCACATCACTCAATATTGCACCACAAACACATGTTTTCGGTCACTTCCCATTGACTACAGAATACACTCAAATCTCCTTTGTTAAACAGAGGACCTTTTCCAGGAGACAGAACAGTGAGGTATCCCTCACGTCTCTCAGTTATTCTACCATTTGCTAATGGCTCTTCTCAGACAGGGTTGTCCTTAGAAAAATGTCTTCCTCCATATCACATGAGTTCTTCAGCTTATGCTAAAGTTCAATCCCTTCTCCTAGATGAGGGATTCACAGACATTATAAAGTTAGAGTTTATATTATTTTAAGAGCACAGTTTTCTTTTTGCTTTGTAGGAAGGAAAATACTTAGTCTTTAGTTGCTAAGGGCGAAGACTCTGACCAGCCAAACTGCAGAAGGAGAGGGATGTTGGGAGCATCAAGCTACCTGCTCCAAGAGATGCAGCCTTTCAGGAGTTGTCACCCAGCTTTCTGGTGATGTGGCTACTTTTGAGTTACCCCTTTGTAACTTGTAAGTAACCCCTCAAACACTGCACAAATGGAGGCTCTATTACATACACATGTATTATTATACTGAATGTCATTATATGTAGAATACATGTTCATAAAAATACTTTTTGAATGAGAACTTTCCCCAAAACAACTTGTGATTCCATAATTGTGGAGCATTTGCTATGTTCTTAAAGAAAATTTGCATATTCTCTTATTGGCTCCTTTAATTTGGTCTTTTTGTCCTCCATAATTATGTCCTTCCAGTCCATGATCACATCTAATCCTTGACACGAGGAATTTATGTCTTCCCTGAACTGACAATTTTATCACTTTCCTTCTGCACTGAAGGCTGTATTTCTCATAAGGTTTTGGTCATTGGCACTATATCTGACAATCAATTATATGACTATGGATTTGGGGACACCAAAGGGCAGAGTATATTAGACACTTTTCTCAATGCTATGATAAACTATCTGACAAAGCAAGTTAAGGAAAAGGCAGCTTATTTTAGCTCACAATTCAAGAGCACAGTCTTTCATGGTGAAGAATCAAGAGGTCACATTGCATTCACGCTCAGGAAGTGGCGGAGGGAGGATGGGTGCTGGTACTCTGCTGGCTTTCTCCTTCTGTGTTTGATCTGGGACAAAGGAGCCCCTCACATTAAGGTCGGTGCTGCCACCTCCATTAACCCAAAGCAGAAGCTCCCTCACAGATATGTTCAGAGATTTATCTCCCAGGTGATTGTAGAGCTTGTCAAGTTGATAATATTAGCCATCCCACAGGAGTTGTATTATTTGTTCAAATGAACATCTTGTAGACACATAAAATGTTGTCGAGCACAGAGACATGAGATACTTTTATTTTCATTTCACAGAGAAAATGTTGAAATTAGACATGTTAAGAAATTTGTTCACAGATAACCAGTTTTTGACAGCAAAAGGAGGACCAGGATATGGGACAGTTAGACTTCCAGTGTTCTTCACTATTCTCTGGGGATTGTTCATTATACCAGAGAGATTTGAACAATATGGGTTCGAAAACAGAAACAAACACCATTTCTATTCATCAGTTCCCCTAGGAACTTGGTCTAATATAAATAAGGGAGAAGCTACACCCTTCCTACCATCCCTGACATCCAGTTCAAAGCCTTTTCTTTGATCCTTTTCTACAGTCATATTGAATTACTTTCTAGACCAGCAATTTCTTCTATGACCACCAGATCTTTCCCTTGTTTTCTCAATGATTTTCACAACAGGAAGTTAAATCATTCAGAACTGTGCCACAAGCATGAGCTTTTGATTGAGAAACTTTCCTTGTGCTAAATAATATACTAAGCTTTCATTAGTGAGTGTTCAATGTTTTTCAGAAAACAGTAGCACCACTAGCACACACCAGACATCCTCACATTTCTGCCCTCTGTCTAGTGCTCATTCTTCTGGGGGGAAGGGCAGATTCCTCACTAGAAAGATCTTACCAAGTCTTTTAGTCCAACCTCAAATGTTACATGTCTCACAGTATTAATAACCTCTGGATCAATTAAATTCTGTTAAGCTTCATCTCTGCTATTGGCTCCTAATGTCTTCTATACCATTTTCTTTACTCTTGATATTAAAAAATCCACACATTTTCTTGAACTTTACAGACCTTCTATTTCTACAACCTTTGCACATGCCAAATCACACTGGAAAGAACATTATCTCTTTTCTCCTGTTGCCTGTGCAATAATTATTCATGCTTTAGGTTTCAGATTGGAATGTCACTTCCTTGAAGAAGCCTACATTGACATACAAATCCTGGTCAGGTGTCCCTTTTATGAGTTTCCAGTAAACGCAGTGTAAACATTCCACTTTTCTGATAACACAGATCACACTGCATTACATTTTCAATTTCCTGTAGTTCCCACTAGAGTATACGTTCCCTGAAAAAAAAAAGATTCTGCCCAGCATTTTCAATATCTTACATAGTGCCTAGATGGAATATGTAGGCTGTTTTAAAATAAATGAATGGTCAGAAAGACTAATAAATATGTGATATAACTGTAGATGACAGTATAGTATTACAAACTCTTTATTTTGATCTATTTGAATCTTCAGTTAGTTTACCCAGAGCAGACCTTTCCCATACTCAGGACTTCACATTTGCATTCTATCTTTGATATACAAGATTATCTTGCCCAATTTTCCCATAGTTCACTGACTGGGACTTCTCTGTCAGAAGACATTGGAATTCTTTATTGTACACATTCTGAATAACTTAGAGCCTTCAATAGTCAGAATTCTAGAAGGCTGATGTAAGAATAAGTGCATGAGAGGGGGCGTAGGTGGTGTTTCAGGGGGGAAAAGTGGACTAGTGAGGCTTAAAAATTAACAAAGCCGTGAACACCAGAATAACTTCTAAATCATGAATTAACCTTTAAGACCTGTCATATGAATTCTAGCCTACTCCAGTATGTGATGTAGTTTGAAGTCAGGATATAAAGAAAGTGGAAAAGTCTGAAGACAGTTCTTTGTGGAATGGATAAGAGAACTTCTCAGGAAAGTGTGCTAGATCAGAAGCCTTAGCTTTCCACAATGACCTGAAAAGAGGTGTCAGAGAGTTTGCCTACATCACACACACTTGAGAAGTTTGACTAAAAGTACAGTCAGGAGACTATGGCAGTGATATTAGGAGCCATGGGTGATTCAATATTATTTCTACATAGGAAATGTACCCAGCTGACTATGGGTCAGTATATGGGTTATACAGAAGAATGGAGTATGATTCAAACCTTATTAGAGAATGTGGACAACTTACTGACTAGAGGCCAGTCAGGCAGAAATGTTTTGAGCTTAAAGGCTCCCCAACGTGTCTTTACTTATTTTCTTTGGAACATTTGGAGAATCAAAAGACACAAAGCTTAGATTAATGTGTGTTAATGTGTATGGTCCAGTAAAGAGAGAAAAGAGAATAATGACCCATATTGACTATTCCTGAGACACCTCATTAGCTAGAACTTACTATATACACCAGACTGGTGGTACAAAGTAGGGGAGTAAAGAGATCTCATAGGATTATGAGTTTCAGAACGAATTTCCAAGTTTCTTCATGTTTATAGTCAAGGAAAAATGCACAGTTGCCTTTTTATACATTTATTTCCTTGGTGATAGAAAACAAAAAGCAGTGAAAAGATTGAAAAGCAGCATCATTTGGACTTATTATACAGCTCTCATGTTCATGGTCCTTTGTGGGAGTCTACAAAGATTCCAACTTGTGATTTGACTCAAGGTCAGAGAGTCAGAGTTGACGTTGCTCTCCAAGGCTGCATAACAGGGTGCAAAGGCGTGGTTACCAAGTGCCTTCTATTTCAAGGTCTAACCACAAGATGCTTTGCTGTGGGGCGTGGTTGCAAGGTGTTTTGAAGGGTCTACACTTGGTTGTACATTGTGGTTTGATCTTGAAAGCGGGAGGTCTTTTACCTCTCTCCTGGCTAGTGTATAAAAAGCCCATTAGAAATAAACTCAAGGCTGTTGGGTATTGACCCAGGGCCCTCCCCAAACTATCCTGTGTCTCTGTCTTTTTCTTCATCTATATTTTTATCTATCATTTCCCAATTTCTCATTGCCCCCTTCAAGGGACCCTTTGATAGGTCGGGGCTGAACCCCAGCACTGGGCCCCGGCAGTCCTTGAAATCAGCAGTGATAGGAAGAAGCCAAATTTGAATGATGCTTGGAATCCTGGACTAAATACTATGTTACAGAAATGGGCAGGGAAAAGCAGGTCCTTGCCTTGGAAGAGCATTTAGCTGAGACTGAGGACACAAACTGTCACTCATGGATGACTACAGTAAACAATAGGGGAAGGAAATCCAGCCTGACTCTGGAGAAGTCTTTTTCCCTTTAGCCCTATTCGATAGGACTTAATAGACATTTGGAATATTTATATAAAAAAGAATTTGAACTTAAAGAATAAGCAAATTTGAAAAATATCCAGTCAAATAATGAAACACCTGGAAAGGGGCTTTTTTTCCAAATGTAAAAGGACAACTTTATTTAATACACTGCAAGGGAGCAGAGGGCACAGCAATGCTAAAATTGCCTGCAGCACTGGTCGAATTAATTGCCTGTACCAAAGCCATGGATTGTGGTTGCTTTTTTAAAATGTCATTGCGAATATTCATTGTGAATGCGCTGTGTTACATGGGGATATTTTCATTTTTTAAAATAAAGATTTATTTTATTTGGGGGTTGGAGAGATGGCTCTGTGGTTAAGAGCACTTGCTGTTTTTGCAGAGGATACAGGTTGGATTCCTAGCACCCACATGGTGGCTCATAACCATCTATCTGGTATGCACACAGTGCACAAAAATGTGTGCTTGCAAAAACACTCATACACACAACAAAAATAAATATATATTTTTAAAGATTTATTTTTAATGGTGTGTGTGTGTGTGTGTGTGTGTGTGTGTGTGTGTGTGTGTGTTTGTCTCTGTGTGGATATGGGAACATGGTGAGTTCAAGTGTCCACAGAGGTCAGAAGATGACATCAGATCCCCTGGAGCTGGAGTTGCTGACAGTTGTGAGTCACCAGACTTGGATGCTGTGAACTGAACTTGTGTCCTCTGCAAAGAGCAATATGCACTCTTAACAACTGAGCCATCTTTCCAGCCACATAAGGCCATTTTCATAAATACATATTGAGCATATTCCCCCATACATCCATACTCTCCCCTAACCTGTTCTTTTAGTACTATTTGTTCCCCTAGACAGTTTTCTTCTACTTTCACATCATATATATACATATATATATATGTTATTTCATATATTTATATAAAGTCTAAGATCCGCAAATAAAAGAAAAGATAATATGATTATCTAGTTACATAATTTCTGAAAATGCATAATTATTTCATAATGATGACAAAAATCATCACACACAATATATAATATAAATATCATATATTGTCTGTTGAGACATTGGTCTTAATTGTGATTAATATGTTAAAGGTTCTTATAATAAATCAAACCGAGGCCAGTTATGGGTGAATACTGAAGTCAGAGAACAGAACAAGCACAGCTTGAGACCAGTTCTCAGCTGGTCTGTTTCCTCAGACTGGAAGCTCTGATCCATCCAAATGAATTCAGCTGAACTGTGCTGCTTAAAGCTGAAAGCTTAACAGCCGATGCTAACCACAAATCTTCTAGTTTTCTCTCACGCTTATATATCTTTCTGCTTTCTACCACACTCTCTGGATTAAAGCTGCTTCTGGATTAAAGTGTGAGTCACCATGCCTGGCTGTTTCAATGTTGAATCACAGGATCAGAGGATTTCTATCCTGGATGCTAGATTAGCGTGTTATCACTGCCTAACTAGTGGCTTTTCTGTTCTCTGAACCCAGATAAGTTTATTAAGGTACACAATATTTTGGGGAACACAATACCACCACAAAGTGCAGCAATATTTATTGATGTGTAAGGATCTCTGTGATATGTTGGGGTCGTTTGGGTAAATTTTCTGGAGTGATATATGTAGATTCTGTGATAGATCTATTTTTTATCTTTTTGGGAAAGCTCCACACTGATTTCTGTAGTGGTCACACTAGTTAATATTCCCTCCAGCAGTATATAAAGGCTCTTTTTTTTTTTTACTTTTGTTTAATACATAATTTAGAAATTATGCTGGGGCTTGATGTTTTATTAGTGTTCAAGCCTCACTAGTCCACAGGTGTTTTTTCTGGGATCACCATCTACCTCTCCTCTCATACACCTGTACTTACATCAGCCTCTATGCTAATCAGTTTTGTTGTCAATTTGACAGAGGCTAGGATCATCTGGGAAGAGGGAAACTCAATTGAGAAAACACCTCCATAAGATTGGTCTATGGGCAAGTTGTTAGGGAATTTTCTTGATTAATGATTGATGTGAAGTGATACCCCTGGGCAAGTGGTCCTGGAAGGTATAAGGAGTAAGAAAGACAAATATGAACAGTTCCTTGCTCAACCATCATCAGAGAAGCTTCCTCTTGCAGCAGATAGAAACAAATACACTCAGACATTACATAGAGAGTGTGAGTCCTTGGAACACTTATCCCTAAGTGGGATGCCTCCATCAAATCCCTCCCCCCAGGGCTCAAAAAAATCCCACAAAAGAAGAGGTAGAAAGAATGTAAGATACAGAGGGTATGGAGGACACCAAGAAAACAAGGCCCTCTAAATCAACATGAGCAAAGCTCATAGGAACTCACAGAGACTGAGGCAGCATGCACAGGGCCTGCACAGGTCTGCACTGGGTCCTCTGCATATATACTATGAGCTGTAAAATATAACAAACCATTTCTTCTTCAAATTGCTTTTGGTCATACTATTTATCACAGAACAGAAATATATATATGTGTGTGTGTGTGTGTGTGTGTGTGTGTGTGTGTGTGTGTGTTTTAAAATGGATTTACCCTATAATGTGGCAGCAATGCAGTACTAGAAACCACAGGCTAAAAAATAAGCCCAGTGCAAAAAAAAATGGGTTACTTCTTTTGGAGTTGCTAGTGAGTCCAGTGAGGTCCCATAGACATTATACAGGTTATTTCCATGCTCTTGGTTACCCTCCAGAGTTTAATAAGACCCTGTTGCTAGAAAAAAAATACATACTTGAGTCACAGAACACGTAGAAATCAAGCTGGTACCCATCTAAAAGCTTCATTTTGTTTATTATTTTCCTGTTCCTTATTTGTTTAACTGCTGTTAGAGTATAGTTCATTCCTTCTTGTAGCCTGATTATCTTTCTCTCTAATCTGAAGAATTCCTTCCAGTATCTTCTATAGAGCTGGCTTTTTGGTCATAAATTCCTTTCGCCTGCTTTTACCATGGAAAGTTTTCTTTGTCCTTCAATTATGACAGATGGTTTTGCTGATTTACTGATATTAGTTTGGGTTGGCAGTTGTCTCTTAGAACTTGAAATGCATCATTCCAAGCCCTCTTAGCCTTTAATGTTTCTGTTGAGAAACCTATCTGCTGCTAGTCTGATCAAGCTGTCTTTACATATGACTTAGTGTTTCTCTCTTGCAGCTTTCAATATATTTTATTTGTTTTGTATATTTAGTGTTTTAACTGTAATGTGACAAGGGGGATTTCTTTTCTGATTTTATCTGTTTGGTGTTCTAAATGCCTACTATATCTGGATGATCATCTCTTTTCTTAGATTTGGGGATTTTTATTCTACAGATTTACTAAAAATGGTTTTTGTCTTTATCATTCTCCTTTTATTCCCATGATCCACACATTTGCTGTCTTCATAGTATTCTACAGCATGTTCTGTTCATACTTTATTAATTTATCTTTGCCATTGTGTGAATGTTTCAATTCATCTACTTTGTCTTCAAGCCCCATTTTTCTTTTTTTCTTATTCCAGTCTATTGTGTATCTTTCTGTTTGACTTACTGAAATTTTCATTTTTCATTTCCAATATTTCAGTTTTGTTTAATAGCTGAGTATTTATCTTTTCACTGAATCCCATTTTCATGTCCTATATTGACTTCCATATTTTATTAAGTTTGATCTCTTGGAATTTATTCAGGAGAGTCCATGTTCCTTGTGATTTCTTTACACACACTTTTAATCATTCTTTTCAATTCTTATCTGAGATTTCATCTAATTCACTCATTATTGTGGGATTAGTAATTATTAATGGAGTCATGTTAACTTAGTTTTTCATGTTTCTTGTGTTTTTGCATTGGGACTTGTGCATTTCAGGTTAGGCCATTTTCAGATTTTTTTAAATCATTCTTTTTCTATTTTTATTTAATCTTTTATTAATTAAGTTTGGTTTCTGACAATTTGACGCAAGTATATAATGCATTTTTATTAGTCTCACCTCCGACTCTATAATCTCCCTCCCACTCCTGCCAATCACCCCTCTTCCTTCAAACCTTTTTCCTATATTCCTGCTATTTGTCATGTTTTGTGAACAAATGATTTTTAACCAGGTCTACCTGTGTAGCTACAGGTTTGAAATTATCCACTGGAGACTGGTGTGTTCACCAGTAGAAAAACAACTGAACACAATTACTGCCGCTCCCAAGAATCCATCTATAGTGCAAATCCTAATTGGTCTTAATAATAAAAACCCAGAGCCAGTTATTGGGGTAAATGCTGAAAGATCAGAGAGACAAAGGAGCCAGCCACAGCCATCTCTTACCTCGCCAACTCCTCAGCCTGAAAGAGTGAGCTCCTGTCTTCCTCCTGCCTTATATTCCTCTCTCTGCTCAGCTATATCACTTCCTATGCCCACCTCCCTAGTGCTGGGATTAAAGGCATGAGATCCCAAGTGCTGAGATTAAAGGTGTGTGCCACCACTGCCTAGCCTCCATGGTTAACTTGTGGCTAGCTCCACACTCTGATCTCCAGGCAAGCTTTTATTTGTTAGAGCACAAACAAATATCACCACATCTATCCATATTCAACAGTTCGGAAGTCCTTCCCTGCTCCATGATTAACTGTTGACTGGTTCAGTCTTGTATAGCACCAATACTGACAAAAACAGCTGCTATGAGATCATGAGTGCGGTGCTGCATCATACCCCGAAGATAGCATTTTACAGGCCTTCCTTTATTTTCTGGTTCTTGCATTTTTTTTCACTCCCTCTTCTGTGAAGTCCCATGAGCCACAGAGATGATAATAGAAATATCTTCTTTAGAACTGAACACTCAACTGTCAATTATTCTCAGGACCTTGAGCATCTGAGTCTCTGCATCACCACTGTTGACTGCAAAGAAGACGACTCTCCAACTTAGTCTGAAAGTAGCATTTGTCTGTAAGTATAAGCATAAATATTTAGAGGGAAGTTTGATATTATGTAAATTTATCTAAACAAAAGTAGTAAGCCCACCACTAGGGCCTATGATCTTTCATATGTAGTATGCCTCAAGTTCAATCAGAGAGCAGTTGGTTACTCCCTATAACAGTTGTGGGACTATTGCACCAGTGGACACATCTTTCCTGGTAGGTTGGTATTGTAGTTCTTAGGGTTCATAGATGGGTAGGACTGTCGATATCTTTTATCCCTCAGCACCATGTGTAGCAGGCACTATGAAAGCTAGCCAGGCAAGAAGCTTCTAGTTCACTTGGAGATTCAAGCATCCTTATTCTTTCAGTGGAATTGTTTGCAGTGGTCATAAGGGACAAGGTTGTCCTATGCTAGAGATGTAATTTTTCTCTGATGTATTGGTGTTTGGTTCACCAGGCTCAACACCTGGGACTACCCTGAAAGTAGAATACTGTCTGCCAAAGCACTAGTAAAGTACAGTAAAGAACATGTAGTAATAGTCAAATAACAGTCACCACTTAAACCCCAATCATTTTAAGAAGAAAAGGAAATCTGATAGTACTGTATATACTAAGATATTATTATGGAGTTCATATTCCCCTGAGACAAAGACCATAGAATCAATTTGAATTATAACGAGTTAAATTCATTAAAGCTACTAGCAGCACAATAATCTCTGAGCCATACAAGTTGCTGTGCAATGGGGAAGGATGGTAAGGGAAGGATTTTTAAAGGCAAAAAACCCCAAAAAAACAGAAGACCTTGAGTATCTGTACAAGAAAGCCAAGAGCTGTTCTGCTCTGCCAAGATTAGGTAGTCAACGCAACCTCAAAATAGTCCTTGAATGTCTGCATAAGCAGGTTACAGAAACCAAAAGGCAGTTAGTCATATAACAAGTAGATGGCCATGGATGTATATTTCTGGGTGTGAGGTCACTGAGTCAGGGTCACTGGGAATTAATCTTCCAGGGACTGGAGTCAGAGGCAAATGGCTAGTGGGTACTAAGATGGATGCTTAGCATAAAGTGCAGTTTCTTTCGTCATCACATTCTACACTGGCTCCAGATGATATGAATCAAATCATCAATTCACATTTATGTAGGGGAAAATGTGGGATACCAGCTCCTACCTGTCGAAGGGTTCTTGGGGGAAGAGAGGAATGAAGAACTATTAAATAGAAATATAGGAGGAGACAACAAGAAAGACAGAGATACAGGATAGTTTCAGGAGGACCCTGAGTCAATACCCAGCCGCCTTGAGATTTATTCTATTGGGCTTTTTATATACTGCCAAGGGCAGAGGCAAAAGACCCTCCCCCCTTTCAAGATCAAAGCACAATGTACAGTCAAGTGTAGACACATCAAAACACCTGGTAACCATGCCTGTGGCCAAATCATCCCATTATGCAGCCCTGCTGGGTAAAGCAAGCTCAGATTCTCTGACCTTGAGTAAGATCTTACTAGGGAGTCTCTGCCCCTATCACAGGAAAAGGTTGATATCTTATTTGTGTTGACTGTGTGTGTATGTGTGTGTGTGTGTGTGTGTGTGTGTGTGTGTGTGTGTGTGTGTGTGTAAGTAGACAGTTTATTATACAAGGGCCTATGGTGACATCCAGAAGTAACAGGAGAGGATTTTAGTCCCTTACATTCCCTATTGTCTCCAGGAGAATAACTTGGTGAATTTAATTTTAGTGCCCCTTGTATCTATAATGTTTGACATAGACATTTACAAATGAGAATTAGGCTACCTAAAGCAGATAGACAGAGAAAATAAACATTTGCTTAACCATGAAGTAAGTCATACAATCAGATACCAGCCCCCAATTTAAATAACCCTTTTAGTAAGTACTTGTAACGCTATTTTAAAGGTATTTGTAATACTGAAGGAGCCTGAAGGCTGGCATTAGCTTTGGTATACTAGTAGGTATCATAGATAGATATTTGTCCCTTTTGCCAGAAAGAAGGGAAGTGACTCCTTTTGGTAGAGGGGAACTAGTTTCCTCTGGATCTAACATCCCAGCCTTTTGTTAATGGTAAGGGACAACAATAGTCTCTTTTGTAACTGCTTCTCAGCTGAAATAGGATGTCATTCTCAGGGCCCAGGAATGCCGGAATGCTGGAATGCTGGTCAAAGGCAGGGAGGGGGCAGTGTACATCTGGTTTGCTGTCTAGATTCTAATGGACCACCTGGAGCTAGAGAAGGGTGATAGATCTGGAGCAGTCTGGAATACTAATCTGAAGCAGATGCTCCAACTAGTAGGAAATTCCATCAGTAGCATCTGGTTTACATCTATTTTCCAGCAAGTTCAAGGATTGCTGAAGGACTACCTGAGGCTGGTGTGTTTGGAGCAGTTTGCAGTCTTTAGTTGATTGGAAATCTGCTAGGACAGTTATAGACTAAGGACAGAAGGTGAAGTTGAGGAGTGAGGGAAAAATCTTTATCTTGGGTGTACACTTGAACCTTCCAGGCCTATGGTCCTGGTAGTTAGGGCCATGGAAGAAGTCTCAAGACCAGCAGAAGAAAAACTCTCACCCTCAGGAGCAGGCAATGTGGGGAAGCTGAAGCTGGGGATTGACATGGCAGGAGAATTTATCTGGAATCTGTTTGATCTGTGACAGGTTGATGCAAGTCGAAACTCCCTGAAGCTTACAAGAATTTTTTAAGTTTACAAAAGACACAAAAGTTTTAGATATATATTAGCCTTGCCATTGTTTGTAATCTGGACTGAAAGCCTCACTGTATACAAAGCAGTTAATAAGTGTTTGTAAACAGCTGGTGTAGACTCATGCCTTTGAGTAAAGGCAAAGGTTTGGGGACCCAAAAGTTGATTCTGGATTAAAGGCTGTCTTTCCCCTGGCCAGAAGGCTGGGTGTATATAGATTAAACAAAGGTGCTTTCAGCATAACGAGAAGCACTTTTAAGTCTATATTTAGAAAACAACCAAAGGAAATTGAAAATCATGAGCTTGTGACTGTGATAACAGTAGTCAGTGCTTTACCAGAGTTAGATTAATAGCTCCTCAGAACTCCTCTGATTAATGTTGAAACTCTGAACTTTTGAAGTCATTTTTTTACAGTTAGTGTTATTAATGTTTTCATTGGTTTTACCCTGTTCTTATTTACAAAACACACAGAGAGAACACATGTTCACACCATGACACAGTGACATAACAGCACAGAATACAATATTTTGAATTTTGTTTTCACTTAACAATGTATTATTTTCCCACATTAAAATATTTTTTAAAAATATTTCAACAGCTCCCTGATGTGTTAATATAACAATAGCATAGTGAGAGGGAATAATATAAAATAATTTTTTACTTTTAATATACCTTAAGTTATTTTATCAGATATTTACAACTTGAATTTAAAAACCTGAAATCACTTCCTTCAGACCCTTATAACTTATTTAAGCTTTTATATCCTCAGATCTTTATAACTTGCATACTAAATCATTTTCCTAGATGCTCATAATTTTTATAAACTCCAAATATTTTTATCAACTGTTTACCATAAGACATAGGTGCTTGCTTGTGACTTTGAAAAGAAAGGTTTTTTTTTCAATAAAAGAATAGTAAAAGTTACCTTGAAACCTGTTATGTGAATTTATCTCTCTTAGTGCAAAGCCTGTCAGTAAGGTAAACTGTATGTGTCTGCCTCTTTAGCAGGAGACCTAGGAGCTCTAGACAAAGCAAGTCCTTATGTTGGTGTATGAAATGGGCTGACCAGGCAGCTGCCACTGGGGAGCAGTGGAGGGGGCTGGGTGTTTGACAAAGCTACAGTTAGCCATCATCATCATCAGATAGCTGAGGATAAATTAGAGTAAAAGGTATAAGCCAAATGGCCCATATATTGATTAAAAGGCTACAGAGACAGTTACCTTAGGCTCCTCCATGGCGATCTTGATGGTTTCCTTGGGGGGGGGCAGAGGTCAGGGTGGTGTCAGTCTTCAGTGTCACACAGGAGAGCATCAGCTCTTCTACTGCCACACTGGGCAATATCAGTCTTCAGATGCCATGCCCACAAGGTCTGAGAGACTTTTCTGTGGATGAGGAAGTTGAGATACTAGCCTAGTTTGGTGAGGCAAAGGGGGGCAGTCAATTCTCGTGTTCTGCTTGTCCATAGTTTGGAGAGAGACCTGGCAGTGGGTGAGGCACCGGGCAGTTCTTTTCCCAGTGGTTACCATTACTGCAATTCACATGGAGTCCGTTGTTCCCAGTAGTCTTCTTTGGAGGAGACCCAAGGGCTGCTGCTAGAAGCTAGCAGTTTTATCTATCACAGGAAACTTTTGCTTGAATATTTTAAATCTCATATTCAGCAGGTTGCTGAGGAGTTTGAGGGCCATTATTTAATTTATTAAGTATACCTTATTTTAAACAAACTTGTTTTTAGTTACTTGCTTTAGGCTTAACCTTGAAAATATATGTAGAAGACTATAGAAAGGGAGGTATAAATTGGATTCTTCCTCCAAGCTTGTTTGTGTAAATGAATTACATTTGTACTTAGCATGACTATTGTAGCTAGATTTTCCTGTCTTGCCCACAGTCAGGACAAATCTTTGTCACCCGCCAGTCCCACAGCCGCTCAGACCCAACCAAACTGTATGGCCGTGGCAGGCTTCTTACTAACTGTTCTTATAGCTTAAATTAATCCATTTCCATAAATCTATACCTTGTCACATGGCTCATGGCTTACCAGCATCTTCACATGCTGCTTATCCTGGCGGCGGCTGGCAGTGACTCCTTCTGCCTTCCTGTTCTTTCTTTTCTCCTCTCTGTTAGTCCCGCCTATACTTCCTGCCTAGCCACTGGCCAATCAGTATTTTATTTATTGACCAATCAGAGCAACACATTTGCCATACAGAACATCCCACAGCAGACTATAAACATAGTTTTGAGCACATTAACAAATGTGATCATTTATAAGGTGACTGACCATTAACTTGCATGTTTTAGTTATCTTTAACAATTTACAAGTTAGTAGCTTTTACAGGATTAGAATGTTATACTTTTGCCCCATTAAGTTTTAGCCTTAAAAATTCCAATTTTTAAACTGAAACCCTTTTAGTATCAAAATAAAACTTTAAATAATAAATGCAGTTCATAGAGAGACTGAGAATCTTTAAAAAAGCATAAACACAGTCCACGGAGAGATTGGGAACCTTACTATTCTTGATTCTTTTATATAATCAATATTACAGATTACAGATTATTTTTGGTATGACTTAGTTTATTCAAACAGCTAAAGTTTAACAAAGTTAGCAAAGGCAAAGAGGCTAGACATAGATCATTAAGTCAGTTATTAACTGAGTAGACCTTATGAATTTATAAACTTTATTCATCAAATCTATTTTATTTGTTAAACATACATTTTTTATCTATTCTTTCATTTTAGGACAAAAATCATCACATAAAAATGCATCCTAATCCAAAATATCTTGGAGACTGTTGTTGCCACCTTAGTCTAAATAGAGATAACCAGAGTTGATTTCAGGTTACATATAAGCATGCAGTTGTAAATTAAGACTACCTATGTGTAGATTTCTAACTATTAACATTTTTGTTACAAGTTTTAAGCTAACTTTTTTGCTTGGAATTTTAAAGGCTACCCTGTGAGCCCCCACCATGATCTTATAGATCCTGAGGGAAAGGAAGTTTACATTTCAGTAAGAGCTTTGAATATCTATGGCATTGAATGGGGGAACATTTTGTAAACAAGAAACAAGAAATAGGGAAGAAGTCAAGGGCTAGACAGCTGTAATTACATCTAGCCATCTTAATTTTTATATCAGGGGGCTGTAGAAATGGATCAGCAGTTAAGAGCACTGGCTGCTCTTCCAGAGGACCTAGGTTCAATTCCCAGCAGCCACATAACAGCTCACAACTATCTGTGGCTCCAGTTCCAGGGTCCAACACCCTCACACAGATATACATACAAGCAAAACACTAATGTATATAAAATAAATCATTAAAAATTAAAAAAATATATATCAGTCCTTTTGATTAAAAAGATTTAGATAAAGAACTCAAGAAACTAGACACCAAAATACTAAACAGTCCAATTAAAAAATGGGCTAGACTAAAAAAAGAAAATTCAAAAAAAAAAAAAAAAAAAAAAAAAAAAAAAAAAAAAAAAAAAATGGGCTAAAGAGCTAAACAGAGAATTCAAAAAACAAGAAACACAAATGGCTGAAAGACATTTAAAGAAATGCTCAACATCCTTAATCATCAGAGAAATGCAAATCAAAACGACTCTGAGATACCACCTTACACCTGTCAGAATGGCTAAGATCAAAAACACCAATGACAGGGCTGGGGAGATGGCTCAGAGGTTAGAGCACTGACCTTCCAGAGGTCCTGAGTTCAATCCAGCAACCACATGGTGTTAAACCATCTGTAATGAGATCTGGTGCCTCTTCTGGCTGCGTCATATATGCTGTATACAAAAAAAAAAAAAAAAAAAAAAAAAAAAAAAAAAAAAAAAACAACCAATGACAGCCAATGTTGGAGAGGATGTGGAGCAAAGGGAACACTCCTCCACTGTTGGTGGGAATGTAAGCTTGTACAACCACTGTGGAAATCAGTATGGCGGTTTCTCAGAAAATTAGGAATCGAACTACCTCAAGACCCAGCCATCCCACTCTTGGGCATATACCCAAGGGATGCTGATTCATACCATAAAGATACATGCTCAGCTATGTTCATAGCAGCACTATTTGTAATAGCCAGAACCTGGAAACAACCTAGATGCCCGTCAACGGAAGAATGGATGAAAAAAAAATGTGGTACATATACACAATGGAGTACTACTCAGCAGAGAAAAACAATGACATCATGAAATTTGCAGGCAAATGGATGGAACTAGAAAAAATCATCCTGAGTGAGGTAACCCAGAAAGACAGTCATGGTATGTATTCACTCATAAGTGGTTTCTAGATATAAAATAAAGAACAATCAGACTACAACCCCCCCCCAAAAAAGTAAAAATGGGGCGGGGGGGGGGAGAAAGTCATCTCAATTGTGAAATCTAAGCTACTCAAGGTATTGTAATTCCAGCATGCTATCAACATGAATTACTGATAAAAAATAAATAAATTGTAAAAAAAAGAGATTTAGATAACATAAGACATAATAGTAAAAAAAAATGCTATTTTTTTGTGAGAAAGTTTTCCTAAGTAGTGTGTTACTCAGTCTCTGGAGCTTTATATATATATATATATTCCATTGTTGTATAGGTGGATGCCCTCACTATTCTTAGCTTTTAGCCTGTAAACCCATAGCTTTTCCAGAAAACCTTGAGGCCTCATGCAATTACAGACTAATTGTATACAACCAGCTAGGATGAGTGACTAGATGCTTAGGTGAAGGTCTAATGACCTTGCCTATCTCCTTCTTTTTTTTGAAGAAATATTAACTTTTAACAAGCATAGTTCTGATTATTTTAAGCAGGCATATCAAGAGTTATTACTGAAAGATTTTAGATGGAGGGTATTGTTTTATTTTATAACCACTTTGTCTTCAGATGGAGGCAGACAACCTGAAAAAGTTTAAGTATTTTTTCTTATAAAGTCATCAAACTGCAGAATAATGTAGGTATCTGTAACCTACAGACATTAAACAGAAAAGTATAAAAACTAGATATCTATGGGAACTCAGAAAATGTTAGCATCGGGTCGTTGTTTTTTGTTTGTTTCTTTGGTTTTTGTTGTTGTTTTACAAATTTTTAACCACATTTAATAAGCTTATAAAGCTTAAGGTACAGAAAGAAAGTTTATGCAAAAGTCTTACAAATCTTGAGATAAATTTATATTTTAGCCAATGTTTTAGGGAGTTCAATTAAAACCAAGAAAAGTAGTATCAGATAAGCAGCAGTAATTCCTATTGGAACAGTCTAACTTTCTAGCTGTTTTAAAGCACATAGTGTCTTTTCCTGGGCTGTTTTGTTTTTCCTTTCCCTATCAGAGTCAGGTGGTCTGTCCAATGTAACACAGGGATTTTGAAAAAGCCTTTAAACAGGCATGCTTGAGGCAGGAAAAGGGAACCATAACCCAGCTTCAGAGTCAGCTTTTTTGCTGGTTTGTCTGTCTTTGTTTTTTTGAGACAGAGTTTCTCTGTGTAACCCGGCTGCCCTGTCATACTCTATAGACCAGGCAGGACTCAAACTCAGAGATCCACCTGCCTCTGTCTCCTGAATGCTGGGATTAAAGGTGTGTACCACCACTGGCTCAGAGCCAGCTTTTTAATAAAGTAGGGACAGCATAAAACAATAACAACAACAACAAAATACTTCAATATTATCCATACCCAAAACATACATGAATCCCTGTAAAACCAAACCCAGTGATCAGAGGGAAAGACCAGAGCAAGCAGAGATCAGAGAAGGTGTAGGCCAGCTCCAGCAGGTCAGTAAGCAGCAGGCAGCTGAACAGGGGACTTATGGTGTCCAGGAGGGCTGCACACCAGGGAGGAAGGGGTGTGTTGGGGGGAGAGGGATGCCTGCATCACCCCAGCCTAGCAGCGCAGAGGATGGTGCCAGCTAGAGTTCCATGGTCAGAAACAGGAGCCAGCTGGGAGACAGAACAAGCAAGTACAAAACATCCTTCAGAAACAGAGAAAGGGGAAAGGATCGCAAACAGGAGGGCTTAGAGAAACATCTGGGAAGACCAGAAGAACTGAGACATTTGGTGGTCACCTTCATTCATACACGGAAACCAGAAGGACAGTAGGGTGTCTCCTCTGCCCCAGTTACCAGTTACTAGATCTCCGATGGCATCTGATCTCCCCTTTGTCTCTCCAAGTGTCCGGAAGCTTCAGAAGCATGTTGACCAGCAATCCTTACTTTTGTTTTGCTTTCAGTTTGGAAATGTGTTGAGGTTGCAATCTGGGCTTATCAACTGTGTCTTGGACTGGCTCCCACTTGGAGCCTATTCCTGACCAATAATTTGTAGCAGCTGTGATCTTGGTATTCTTAGGGCACATAAATTCTGCCTTGGATTTCTCCCACTTGGGGCCTATCCTAAACCTCTGGCCCTGACTCTGAGGTCTCCCGGGGATCTCACTGGGGTCTCCAAATGTTGTGGAGTTTGTGACCCCTGGGAAAAGACCATAGACTCAATCTGAATTATAATTAGCTAAATTTATTAAAGCTGCTATCAGAACAATAATCTCTGAGCCAAATTTGAGATAAGTGTGCAAAGCAGGGGGGTGAGGAGGGTGAGGGAAGGATTTATAGAGCCAAAAACCACAAGAAGACCTTGAGTATCTACACAAGAAAGCCAAGAGCTTTCTGATCGTTGTTATGATTTCCCAAGACTAGGTGGTCAAGGTGACTTTAAAATAGTCCTTGACTGTCTGCATAAGCAGGTTACAGAAGCCAAAAAGCAGTTAGTCATATCATAGCAGGTAGATGGTCATGTTTGTACATTTCTGGGTTGGGGTCACTGAGTCAGGGTTACTGGGAACTTATCTTACAGGGACTAGAGTCACAGACAAATGGCTAGTGGACACTAAGATGGATGCCTAGCAAAAAATGGAGTTTCTTTAGTCATCACAATACTACCTACTGTGTGTATGAGTGGAAGGGAAAAAAGTAGAGTAAGATGAATGATAGGTATTGGGTTGATAGACAAAATATAGAAGAGAGAAATGTAGTTAGAAGGGTGGGACAGCAGGGACAAGGTATGGAGATGATGTAGTTCTGACTAAAAGTAGAATAAAAATAGAGAGATAAAGGAATGCAATCAGACAATCAGAAACACTCCCAGCTCTCAGGAGGCACAGACATAGAAATCCCACATATCAGGCCAAATTATAGTCTTTGGGAAAGTCTTTGACAAGGAAAAGAATAGAGAAACTAGATAAGAGAACAAAGGGGAGAAGGAGAGAGAGAAAGAACAAGAAAGAGAGAGGAGATAACAACAGAGTAGGACAGTGCTTTCTGGACAAGCTGACATTGAGTATTGAACAGAGAAGGAACAAATGTGAAAGGTAAGAGGTGAATGTGGTTTAGAATCTGAGTATAGTCTTTCCTGCTTGTTGGGACCAATCTCAACTTTCAGTATTCCTTCCCAGACACTCAGATGCCTGTCAAACCTCTGGGCAATCTTTTGCCAGGTTGGGTCCCAGATGCTGGTCCTGTCAATAAGTAGTCCCTCCATGGGTTGAGTTAAATGTGCTGATCACACCTCTGTAAGACTCGTAAGTCTGGTTGTAAATGCTGGACCTGCCCCTGGTGGTCCTTCCCATGCCTAGCATGTAGCTTGGAAACTGTGTCTGTATTCCCCTCTAGACTCTGGCTCCTACCAAGTTCCCTCCTTGATGAATACTGTGCAATTATGATGCAGTTGATTCCCTGCATCTTTCTGGCAATATTTAAGCACATGGCCTGAATTTCACAAGTGTATAGTTCACCAGGAGTCTGGGGCCACCAAAACACCAACTCTTCTGTTTTGTTTTGTTTTTTTAAATGGCATCCTGAAGCTGCTCTCATCTGGTATAGAAAAAGGGTTTTTCTTATGCTTCTCTTCCCTCTGCTACTACTACATGCAACTTTTGTCTCCTTTTCTCCCCTTCTTTCTATTTGAAATGTCTGTCACTGAGAGTATAGCCAATTTTCTGAGACTCTGTCTTAAGTGTGGTTCTGGTCACTCCCTCTCACTGAGAAGGAGAAACTCCCCCACACTGCTCCAATATGTCCAAAACAGAATCTGTAAGTTCTATTTGCTATCTCTGTGCCACAGACTCACCTCGTAAAGTAACCTTTGAAATATTAACTAATACCTTGATGCCAATAACCTCCCCTAAGAAAACTTAGGTCCATTTCTGGTTGTGTGTACCAGATACCATATTTGCTCAAATGGTATTTGGCTTTTTGTTTGAAGATTCCCATTGTGATGGTTGGAAGCAGTACAGTTAACGAATACAAAACCCAGAACCAGAAAGTCCTGGAAAAGTTTCTAGAATGGTCCTCTATTCACAGGTTCCACATTCCCAGTGTAATCCTTGATCATGCCTCATCTAAATCTTGACATTCTCCCAAGTGACTGACATGCCAGCAATCACTCTGTCTCTCAATTAATCTTCAAGGTTTCATCATCTCCAGAGAAAATCACCTGTCTAGTACATAATCTTATTCAATCACTTAATAAATGTATTTACTGAATATATGTTTAGTGTGTGCTGGGCCAGGCAGTCTTCTTGGCTTCAGAGAAAATTATTACTTTTTCAACTTCTCTTCTAACATAAACTTTAAAAAATAAATCTTGATTAAAAAGGCAAGGATCACCAAAGTCTGACTCTCAATTGTTTTCTAGCACAGAAGAGGTCTCTCCAGTATGTGTTCCAGCTACAGCAGACTCTGAAACTCTAGTTTCCATCTTTAATATACCTACAGAAACTATTTATAGATAAGTTTACCTAGTCTCCTAGCATTTCTCTGTACAGATTCATTACTAACTCCCACACACTGTTCTAAGGCCTTTACATAATTAACACATTTAACTATAACAAATTATTATTATATCTCCATTTTACATATGATGAAACTGAAGCTCAGAGAAATAGCATTTCTAAATATCTAGGTGGTGGAGCTTGGTTTAAGCCCAAGAAGCTTAGCTTTAAAACTTTTTTCTTAATGGATTCAAGATTCCAGCTCAAGCCTCTAGCCTAAAGTCACGGCCTTCTCCATTCAAAGTTTGCTCAATTCTTACTTTTCCCTAAAGGCTTCCATGGAAGCCATGAACTAAAATGCATTTCCTTTGTCTCTCCTCTCACTAAATGATCTCTACTTATCACCTCCATCCCCCTTCCCTTTTGTCCTTTCCTTTATTGTGAACTCATGAAGAATATCTACGTATTAAATATATCTCAAACAGATTTGAGGTCCTCTGTTCTGCTTTGTCCTCTTAGTTGTTTAGAATGGACACACATTCTCTTTAACATGCAAGGCACAAAACACCCCATATGCTTCTTGATAACCTCTCATCTCTACTGTTGTCTCTGAAAGCCAGTCTCATTCATTTTGTTACTTATTTGTACCAAGTCCTCTATTATACCATTTTGATAACTTCCTCTCTGGCACTCACATCTAGATTCTTTTCAGTCCTTTTCAATGTCTTTATGTAAAACAGGGCAGATTCAAACTGTGCATTTACAGGCACAGAAATCTCCAGTCATGTAAGATGCTCCATTTCATGTACCAAGGGTTGGTAAAATTTTTTGGTAAAGTGCTCAAACAGCAGATACCACAGATTGTAGGCCTTAGTCTCTATCATAGTTATCTAGCTATCTAATGCTTGTCATAACACAGAAGCATCTTTAGACAATAGGTAAATTAATGTGTCTATGTCCCTTGACACTTTATAAAATTAAGCAATGAGGTAGATTTGGTTTATTGGCTTTTTTTTTTTTTGGTCCACTATTAATAGACATAGCCTTCATTTAGCAAAACTACCTATTTCCTGGTATGCGCCTGGATCTTAACCATTTTTTCTTTCTCCTCACACCTATGAACTAACTCTAATAGAAAGGAAATCTTAGTTTAGTTCAGCAATCCATCAGTCCTGCTCATTTTCTAGCTCTGAAATAAATAAGCACAGAGTTCCATATTAAGATAAACTAAGAAAGTTACCAAAAAGGGTCACACAAGATACTTGCAATGAAACATGAGGTCTACTAGGAAGATATTTGCTTCCAATTGGCTGTGAAGGAGTTGGTAACAAGATAGTATTTAACAATAGGCAAATGGGATTAAAGCTAAAAGTAACAATCATTATAGCTGCAGGTAACACGGAAAGAGAAGAAAATTGAAGAGAACTAGTCAAGTCAGAGACATCTACTAGAAGATGTTTCTTTTTACTTACCTGCATTCAAGGAGTCATGGCCTGTAATGAGGTTACACAACATAACATTCATAAGCGTGGACCATGGAGTTAGCTGCCTAAGATTTGAGTATCCAGACAGTCTCTTTCTGTTTGAATGCAAGCAAGTCAATGTCTTGGTTTTTATATCTCAAAACTAACTCTACAATCTGAGAGGTTTTTGACACTAGACAAATAGTGCACACAAAGCACATTTAAATGAAGCCTACCATATGATAAGCAGTCCATGTGTGTCAATTATTACTGTGGGAATCTGGCACATAGCCAACATTAGCAGAATTCGCAGGTGGTTACAAATCTGAAAACTTTGACATAGCTAGTTCTGTCATTCTGTCCCAGGGCCTGCATTCCAGAACTTCCATTCTGACACAAGATAGAGTATTTGCTAACAAATTTATTCAAAGGCCTAATGTGCTACATTTTTATGCAATTTGCAATTTATCTACAACAGAGAACAGAAAAATGCTTTCAAATAAAAAACTTAGTAGCAATGTATTTTCTTCTGCCAATCAAATTAGTGTCTAATTCCTGCAAATTTGATAATAATGTCTAAAAATATCCAGACTACACTAAGCAGCTCCTGTTCTCAGTCTTTTTGGCTCACTTTTAGGTGCTTTCTACCTTTCAATTACAATATTTCCTGTTCATTTTCACTCCCTTATCTATCCTTCATTCTTTTCAGAGTGCTCTTTGTACAAATTGTATCTCAGTATAGTTTTTATCATCCAACTTTTTGTTTTGTTTTGTTTTATTGAGACAGGATTTCTCTGTGTAGCTTTGCACCTTTCCTGGAACTCGCTTTGGAGACCAGCCTGGCCTCGAACTCAAAGACATCTGCCTGGCTCTGTCTCCAGAGTGCTGGGATTAAAGGCGTGCGCCACCACTACCTGGCTCATCCAACTTACTAACTTTTGTTTCTTCCTTACTGCCAAATAAAAAAAATCCCAAGTTGTTCTTCTGGGTATTCAAGGTACATTAACATTCTGGTTTCTTTCCATTATTTTTAGGCTAATTAAATTCATACTTTATTAATGTTTATAGTAATTTGTTTATTCTTTCCATTAGAACAAAATGGCATTTCAGGAATACAGTTCTATGACTCTACCTAGGCATAGATTCATATAATCAGTACAACAATCATTAGAAAGGACAATTACATCATCTGAAAATACTCCTTCATCCTACTACTTTTTGTTTTGTTTTGTTTTGTTTTTTTGTTTTTCGAGACAGGGTTTCTCTGTGTAGTTTTGCGCCTTTCCTGGAACTCACTTGGTAGCCCAGGCTGGCCTCGAACTCACAGAGATCCGCCTGGCTCTGCCTCCCAAGTGCTGGGATTAAAGGCGTGCGCCACCACCACCCGGCATACTTTAACTTTATATTATGAAATGTTATTTATAATTTTTAAATTATGTGCACATGTAGATGGGAATTATGTACATGTGGATACCCTCTAGGTCCAGAAGAGAACTGGATCCCCTGGCACAAGGGTTACAGGTGATTGGGAGCCATCTGATACAGATGCTGGCAATTGAACTCAGGTCCTCTCGAAGAGCATTGAGCTCTTAACCATTATGCCATCTCTTCAATCCCACTTCAGTCCTTTTAAGAAGGACATACAAATAGAATAATACTCTAGCTGACATTTCAAGCCTGGCTTTAAATAATACAGCACAATGCCTTTGGGAATTGTTCAATTACTTATATCTATAGTTCATTCCTATTTATTTCTGAACAGTATTCTATAGTATGCATCACCATACTTTGTTTAGCCACTAATTTACTGAAGGGTTTCCACATTCTTGTCACTTTTTAATTAGTATGAAAAAAATCACTATGAATTTTCACATACAATTTAATGTTGGAGCATACATTTTCATTTATCTGATATAAATGTCCCCAAATTCAATTTCTATGTCCTATGGTTTCTTAATCCATTTTCTTTTACTATAAAAGAAAACCACACACTGATAACTTAAGATGAATGGAAGTTTACTTGGCTCATGGTTCGAGAGACTGAGACATTCAAAAGCATAGCACTCACATCTTGTGAATATCTTTGTGCCTTCCTAACATGTTTCCTAACATGTTGGAACAATAAGAATCATGTAAAAGACATACAGAGAAAAAAACATCAGGCTGTGCTTATCCTTTTTTTCTTTAAATCAGGAACTCTCTCCTTCAATAACTAACCCAGTGCTGTGATGATGGCATTAATCCATTCACCAGAACAGAGCCTCTTGGCCTAATCAGCTCTTAAAGGTCATACCTTTCAACACTGTTAGAATGACAATTAAATTTCAACATGAGTTTTTGAGAGGGGTTCAAAGCACAGCACACAGTAATTGCATGTTTAGTTTTTAAAGAAACTTCCAAACTGTCAAGAAGAAGGCAGCTATAGGCCATCAAAGGCCAGCCAAAAAATAATAATAATGTAGGTTCATTCCAAAAGGAAAATTAATGAGGATTCCAGAAAGAACTTGACAGTGGAACAGATAAGAATGTATAAAAACAAAAGCATAGAGCTTTTCTTTCTTAAGCTAGATCTACAGTCCAGGAAACAGAATAGTAACATCCTTTCACTGCCTTCTAAAAAGTGACTATCAAAATGTGAAGTCTTAGTATCCCAAGAGGGCAATTCTGCCAATTTTTAGCATTGGGGGTGGTCAAAATGATTGTAAAATTGGGTTCTTCTCTTTGGAATGGAAGAGATGTGAAGAAAAATTCATAGCAGAGTCTTAAAAGTCTCCAAATCTACTAGGATAGTGCCTCTGGCTATTTCACTGACCTCCATTCTCATGGATATAAAAACATGATACTGTGATGGCAAATTTAAAGATTTCTACTACATTCAAATAATTCTATAAGTATTTGAGCCATTTCTAATAATAAAGGGAAAATGGTGTTTAAATGGATAAAGTTCCAGAGCAGAGAAGCAATGTTGTGTAATAGATAAGCATGGGTACTAACAGACAAGGGATATATAAAGACATATAAAGTGAGATGATATTTTGTTTGTCCTTTAACAAATAAATCTTGCCTGGAGATCAGAGTTGGGAGCTAGCCACTACAGGCCAGGCAGTGGTGGCACACACCTTTAATCCCAGCACTTGGGAGGAGGAAACAGGAAGTGATATGGCTGGGTAGAGAGAGGAAGTGATAAGGCAGGGTGGAGACTGAGGATTCTGTAGAGGTAAGAAGTCTCTTTAGTGGTTGGCTCCTTTACTGATCTTTCAGCATTTATGCCGATATTTGGCACCGGGTTTTTATTATTAAGACCAATTAGGATTCGTGCTACAATCAAGAACTCCTAAGAACTGAACAAATAAAACAAAAAAACCCAATAGAATAGTTAGGGAAAGGTATAAATAAGTAATTCACAAAAGCCTCTCCTTAAGCATAAAAAGATGTTCAAGCACATTCAAATTTTTGAAAATGCAAAGTAAAAAAATGTACAGAGACACCATTTCTCACCTATCAGACTGGCAAAAAATATGGCAACACATTAGAGGCTGTGAGGAAATAGGCACTCTCATCACTGATGGCGGCAAAGCAAACTGCTGCAGCTCTTCAGGCAGTAAATTGGAAAAAAAAACCCTAATAAATCCATGCAGGCCCTTACTTCTGAAAAAGTAACAGTTTTATATGGATATGATTCATACACCATACAATTTGCCCATTTCAATATCATTTTGTAAATTCAGAGTAGCTTGCACAGCACTACAGTCACTTTTAGAACATTTCATGGTCCCTCCCCTAGTAACTCCACACATATTAATGGCCATCCCTCATTCCTCCTTATAATTCTGCCCAGTCCTAGCCTTAGACAACTACTAACATCTATTTTTGGTCTCTCCATAGCAAAGAGGCATATATGAAGATATGATTGAACATTCAAGGAAATCATGAAAAGGATGCAGGGACTGTACAGGTTGTGAAATTGAGAAATCAAGCTATGTTTAACTAAATTCCCAAAGGAAGAGAAGCTCTAATTGACATCTGAGTTAAAAGTAAATCACACTCTTGATTTTAAACCAATTACAGCAACTACTGCCTCTCCATCAACCTTGAGGAATTTGATTTTAAGAGCCTGAAATAATAGTCCTTGAGCTGTTTGTTGAGCAATATGATTGCATAGAAAATCTCAAAAATTACTCAGAAATATACTGAGAATTCCTCAAAATAATCAAGCAAGTTGAGAATTCTGGAGTTGTTGGTTGCTACTGATAGTTTCTTCAACATCCTTTCCCAATGACTGACCACACCATAAATGGTCCAGAGGAGGTAAGAGCTACAGAACTGAAACTTTCTAGTATTGGCCTACCCAGATCCAACCATTCACTCCAGCCAACTCCTCCTCTTTTTTGTTCCCTTAGAATACAATTATCATTTCAAATAAAATGCAACTCCGTTAGTTACACGATAAATTGGGAACCATATAGTTCTGTGAGAGCACAGAAAATCATGACATATCTTCCCCATGTCCAATCTGGACATATATCAATATATATACATGCCCAGAAAGGTATATCCTGAAATACCTCTCTCTTTTGATTTGTTCTATTTTGTAAAATGTTTTATCCTATGGTTATTGTGTAATTATATTATAATCTCAAAAAAATTAAAAAATTAAAAAGAGCCAGTGAGTAAATATCAGCTACCACTTTAACATATTTGCACTATGTGCCCATTTCTCAAAAAGAGCTGGCATGATTAAAGGCAACAACTCAATGTGACAAAAAGAAACTAATTTTCAAGGCATGGATCTATTACCTTGAAGGGTTCCTAACCTCATAGATCTAACAACCATAACACCAGTATATGAGAAAAACTCAGTGTATTCCAAGTGAGGTAGATTCCCTTTTAAAATACTGTAATGTTTCTTTTTCCTGTAATCTTGGAGTCAAAACGGGACCTAAATGTCTGGAAGTAACAGAAGAATCTTATCATGAGTGATTATCTGACCTGGGAACAACCTTATCATCAATATAAGTTCTAAGATAGAGGAAGAATGGTGCATATTAAAGAGTTAATACAGCAGCCCTGAAATTGCTATCCTTAGAAGGGCATGCTTATAAAGTTGGCTGTTGGCTGACATCTTGAGGACTTGGTTCTTGGAATACTCCCAGGCAACAGTTAACTGATTAGAGGAGCACACTGGGAATAGACTAGCTGCACAAGCAATGTGGTTTATGCTGAACACCTGCCTTCCTTCTGGGAGTCTGGCATTTCGGTATGAACTAGGCAGAGCATTTATGTAATTAGTCACTAATAAAAATCTGGGGTGCTGACTTTCTAATAGGCTTCCATGGTAGAAAACATTTTGCATGTGTTGCTGCATTTTCACTGCTGGAGGAAAGTGTACTTTGCATAATCCTTCATAAAGGAAAGGAAGCACACAAAGCCTGTACAGGGAGTTCTCCAGAATCTAGCTGTGTTTTATTTCCCCTAAGATCCAACTTCACTAAGCCATTACAATAACTTGTATCCAGCAATAAAATGTTATGCTGAGTCCTGTGAGTCTAGCAAATAACCAAACCTATGGGTCGTCTTGGGGAATCTCTGACATAAGATACTTATTCACCTAGTCACTAATAGTTAAACCCATTATTCAATGAGCATTCTATGTCCTAGACAGAGTATCTTGAACTTCAGGAATGTGGTTCTGGCATACTATCGTAAACAACCAGTACAGTCTTTTCAAAACTCTGAAAGTGACTGGTAAGTGCAAAATTCATTATGCAGCAAATATATATTGTGCACATATTATACTTCAGCAATGGTAGTTTCAGAATGGCAGGCTTGAAAGGCTCATAGTACTGCTCATCCTATTCTAACAACTAAATTCTCTATGAAATTTTATTTCACTGGACTTCATGAAAAAAAAAAACCCAAACATTTCAGGGCTGGATAGTGGTGGCACACCCCTTTAATCCCAGCACTCGGGAGGCAGAGGCAGGTGAATCTCTGTGAGTTTGAGGCCAGCCTGGTGTACAGAGCAAGTTCCAGAACAGCCTAGACTGTTACACAGAGAAACCTTATCTCAAAAACCCAATCCCCCCCCCCAAAAAAACCCAAAAAGACAAGAAACAAAAACCAGTTCATTGGACTTTCTCCTTCCTAAAGGTATAACACTATATTGGGAGTAGTACAACTCTCATAAGATGATCTGATTTGGTTAAGAGATGTAGCTCAGTGGTAGAGCACATATCTACCATGTGGCAAGCCCTGGTTCCAACCTTGTGGGAGCCCGTTCTCGGGTTCCTTGTGGCTTTACCCAGCAGGTCCGCAAGAAGGATGATTAGGACTACGGGCCTGAGTGCAGGTGTCTGAGATGCTCTGCACTTGGCTGTGCTGGGGGAGGAGGTTTTTTGCTCTACCCCTTGGCATCTCTATAAAAACCCTGGGGCATAGACAGTCAGGGCCCGTTGGAATAGGTTCCAGGCCCTCTCGAGGCTATCCTTTATTTTCTATCTGTTTATCTCTGCAAGATTCTCTGCAATAAATCTTTCTATCTAATATTTCCTGCTGCTCGCACTCAAGAAAACTCTGGGGAACTGTGGGGGTGGTGGGTAAACGCCCCACACAACCTCAGCACTGAAAAAATTATGTTTGTCTCTTTTTGTGGACTTTCACAACTAGTACTGCCACTTAATGTTCATCCAAGTAGTTTTCTATTTCTATGAACATAAAAAGCTGAAATTGACCAAGATTTCAAATCCAGCTTCTGAAAAGCACTCTTCAGAGCACTCTATATTCTGCCTATATGCAGGTTCTATACATGTGAACCAACAGGTAAAGCAAAAATTGTGCTTTAAGTTCTGGAAGCTCATCTGCAATGTTATAACTCCTTAAACAAAATCATTAGCTCTATTTTGCCACACTGATTTTGTTTACATTAATGTACTATACTATTTACCGAAATTGTGATTCTGAATAATGGCTTTCATTTCTATAATTTCCCCATTCTTGTAAGTAATACTATAACACTGATAGGACTCGCAATACTCAGAAAAGGTTCATACAGTTCAGTCAATAAGATCTACAAAACAGTTTGCTGAGCAGTCCCAGGGGAGATATAAGTGTGACATACTGTCTTCTCTTTCAGACATCACCATTATCTAACTGTGCAAATAATGTCCTTGACCATTGAAGGCAATGACAGCCTTCTGAGTTCCAATTGCTTCTCACTCAAACAGTTTTAATATCTCTTCCAGTATATATATCAAAGTCACCATATATCTTTCCATCTGCCTGGGAAACTTCATATGAGGAATCAAGATATACAGAGAAAGAATTATTTGACTCCTACTTATACTAATAAGTTGTAACGCTTGGTAAAATTGGATAGGCATTAACTAGAAGAGCCATTGTGGTAGTTTTCCTTCCACAATAAAACACAGAATATGACAGAATTTTCCCTCAAGTAAATCTAACAGCAGTGTGCCCTTAATACACAAAAGGGCAATGTCTGTTCTTCCCTTGCTCCTTGGCTCTATCTGACCTAAAAATTACATTGTCTGATTTATATAAAACCAAGCTGCAAACAATAGCCAGTATTCTAATAATTATCTCCAAGCTGCCTCACTGCCTTTGTAAGAATACTCTCATTCTCACATTTCTTCCCTCCAAAGCGACCACACACCCCAGTTGCTAATATCGATTCCAATCCCTTTGCATTTGTCCTTTCTCCTACCTTTTAATCTCCCTGGCTCTAAGTTCCTAGTTCTGTGCCTCAGATTCAAAGTCCTGCCTCTAGCCTCTTTAATTTGGAATAACCTTCACTAAATTCCTTCTCTTTCTTATCCACTATTTTCCCCTACATTTATGGCACATTTTGTTCTCAAGTTCCTGCACCCCAAGGTACATTTGATGAGAATTTTTTTCCCACCACAAGCACAACATAATCAACTAGGATTTATCCCTGGGATCCAAGAATTGTTTGATATAATTCAATAAATGTGACAATAAATTCAATAAATGCATTAACAATGAAGATAAAAATAATATGATAATCTCAATAAACACACAAAATGTTTTCATATATATATAGCATTTATTCATGATTTTAAAAACTCAATAAATTAGCTATAGCAAAAATATGCCTCCATATAAGAAAGGCTCTAATTAAACAGACCTAATTAACATCATACTTAAGGATATCAACACTAAAGTGTTTTCCTCTGAAAGCAGAAATAAGATAGGAATCCCTATTCTCATCAATTCTGTTCTATATATTACTAAGAGTTATAGTCAAATCATGAAGGCAAGTAGAAGCAATAAGAAGCATTCAAAGAGCAATAAAATCCTGTCTTCAGCTACCATGATTTGATAAGTTAAAAACCTACAATGAATGTTCTCAAAATTTTTGGAACTAAGAATTCAAGCCAGTTGTAATGCCCATAATTCCAGCACTTGGGAGGTTAGAAGAGAACTTGAGTTCAAGGTCTCTGTGGGTTATATAGTGAGTACCAGGTCAGCTAGGCCTGTAGAAGAACCTATGAAAGAATAAATAAATAGATGCATATATATAAACAAATAATAAAAACCTAATTCTGTAAATTTTCAGGACATGAAATTAACATAAGTTGTATGTTTATGTGCTTGCAATGAACTAGCTAAAACAGAAAATAATCCTATTTATAACAACATGAAAATAAAATACTTAATAGTTTCTCAAGGACATGAGAAACAAAGAGAAACTGAGAAAGAAACTAAACAAATAAATGATTATATGGCCTATGTCTGAAAATTATAAAAACTAATATTGTTAAAACAGCTATCCTACCTCAGAAGATCTATAGGTTCAATGTGGCCGCTAAAAATTGCATTTTATCTTTCTTGGGGTCCTGTTTTCCAGGTAGCCTCATTGGTGATGTGAATAACAGTCCAGTCATCCTTGTTCCACATCTAGTATCCTCCTATGAGTGAGTACATACCATATTTGTCTTTCTGAGTCTGGGTTACCTCACTCAGGATGATTTTTTTCTAGATCCATCCATTTGCCTGCAAACCTCATGATGTCATTGTTTTTCTCTGCTGAGTAGTATTCCTTTGTGTATATGTACCACAATGTATTTATCCATTCTTCAGTTGAAGGGCATCTAGGTTGTTTCCAGGTTTTGGCTATTACAAACAATGCTGATATGAACATAGCTGAGCAAGTGCTCTTGTGGTATGATTGAGCATTTCTTGGGTATATGCCCAAGAGTGGTATAGCTAGATCTTGGGGGAGATTGATTCCCAATTTTCTAAGAAAGTGCCATATTGATTTTCAAAGTGGTTGTACAAGCTTGCATTCCCACCAGAAGTGGAGGAGAGTTCCCTAGTTCCACATCCTCTCCAGCATAAGCTGTCTTCAGTGTTTTTGATCTTAGCCATTCTGACAGGCATAAGGTGGTGTCTCAGAGTTGTTTTGATTTGCATTTCCCTGATGATTACGGATGTTGAGCAATTCCTTAAATGTCTTTCAGCCATTTGAGTTTCCTCTGTTGAGAATTCTCTGTTTAGTTCTATAGCCCATTTCTTAATTGGACTGTTGGTCATTTTGATGTCTAATTTCTTGAGTTCCTTATATATTCTGGGTAGGGGATGGGCTGGGGGGAAGGGGAGGGGGACAGGAAGGGCGAGAACAAGGAATCCTTATTCACCGGCCTCTTCTGTCTCTTCTAAAGGGCTTTTAAAAGGAATGCCAAGGGGCAGGGCAAAAGAGCTTGCTAGATCAAAGCACGGCACATCCAAGTACGGACTCTTCCAAACGCCTGTTAACCATGCACGTGGGCAAGCAATCCTCTAATGCAGCCCTGTTGGGTAAAGCAAGCTCAGATCTCACTAGGAAACATTTGTGGGACTCCATAGATGGCCATGGACTAACCCTCTGAAAGTGTAAGCAAGCCCCCAATTAAATGCTTTTTTTTTTAATTAAAAGACATGAAGTCAGAAAGGGACTTGTTGAGGAAGAACAGGGGAGTTGGAATGGGAAGTGCGGTGTAGATAGGATCATAGTTCATTGTATACATGCATGAAATTTTCAAATAAAAATTTAAAACAAAAATTACCAATAATAAGAATGTTAAATAATAATAAGAATGTTAAACCAAAATTCATATAGAAGCATAAAACTCAAAAAACCCAAAACAATCATAAAAAAGCAGGAAAATTATGACCTCATAGTTTCTAGTTTCAAATTGTATTACAAAACTACATGGGTCAAAACAGCCATGCAGACCAATGGAACAAGAAAGAATCCAGAAACAAACTCATATATACATACAGTATACTAAAAGTATATAATATGGAAAGGAGAGTCTTTCTCCATAAATCATAATGAGAAACCTTAATATCCACATGCATGAACCAGGAACTCATCTAAACTATTCACAAGCATCAACTCAAGGGCAATATAGGCTTCATGGCAATGAAACTATGTAACTCCTAGAAAAGGCTCCTAGATACTTGGCTTTACACTCTGGCTTTGTATAGAACATCAAATGTCAAGGGAATAACAGGAAAATAAGCAGGTGAAATTATACCGAACAAAAAATGTTCTGAATAAGAAAGGAAATGAGACTGTAGAAATGGCTCAATGCATAAAGACCCTTGCTGCCAAGCTTGATCACCCGAGTTACATTCCCAGAACCCACATAGTAGAGGGAGAAAACTGAATCTGGTGAGTTGTCCTCTGACCACACACACACACACACACACACACACACACACGTCAGCAAATAAATGTTAAAAAGGAAATTATCAATAGAATGGAAAAAGCAACCTATAGAGAGAAAATCGCCAGGCATGATGGTGCACACCTTTAATCCCAGTACTTGGGAGGCAGAGGCAGGTGGATCTCAGCGAGTTTGAGGCCAGCCTGGTCTACAAAGCGAGTTCCAGGACAGCCAGGGCTACACAGAGAAACCCTGTCTCAAAAAGCCAGAGAGAGAGAGAGAGAGAGAGAGAGAGAGAGAGAGAGAGAGAATATTTGAAAAACATTTATCTGATAAGGCATTGATAACTAAAATATAAAAGTAACTACAATTACTACATTATCTAAAAATCAATTGTTACATTTAAAAATGGCAAGAGACTTGAATAGAATATTTTTTCCAAAGAAAATATACAAATTGGGGTTGGAGAGATGGCTCAGTGGTTAAGCATGCATACTCCTCTTGCACAGGACCTGAGTTCAATTCCCATCACCCACATGTTAGTCAGATCACAAGCACCTGTGATTCCACATCCAGAGGATTCAACGTCCTCATCTGGGCTCTGTACACAGCTGCAGTCTTGTGTACTGCCCTACTCCCCACCCGCATACACCTAATTAAAAATAAAAGAAATCTTTTAAAAACATATAAACAAGCAATTGGGACACAAAAGGGTGCTCTGTAATCACTAACAGTCATAGAAATGCAAATCAAACCATAATGTTAGGATGGCTAGTATTAAAAAAAATCTAAAGATAGCATAAGTTGGCAAGGATGTAGAAAAGAGGGAACTTAAAGGAAAACAATATGGAAGCTTATTAAAACATTTTGAAATTGAACTACCATATGATTTGGAAATCCCTCTTATAGACATATACCCAAAAACAATGAAATCAGCACATTACAGACATATCTGTATTCTTCCTGGCATTCATTTATTGCTAATAGTCAAGATAAAGAAATAATATAAATGCCTCTGATATGTGACTAAAGAAATGTAGTATATACATCCTAACTATTCTACATTCCAACACAAGTCACAAAGAAGCATTTTTCTTTCTGTACTGGCTTAATTCACTCAGGATAATATCTTCCAGATTCATCTGGGTTGTGTTCAGGCTGGATTTCCTACATAATAGCTTTTGTCTCAGGAAAAAAGGAGAAGTGGGCGTTGTTGATCAAAATACACAAAATTTTTACTTATCCAAGACAAATAACTTCTGGAAATCTAATAGTTATTTTAAGTAATATTCTATCGTACATTTGGAATTTGGTAAGAAGGAAAATCTCAGTGCTCTTACCACAAAGAAATGGGAAGAAGACGATGGATTTGTTACTTAGTTTGATTGTGGTGGCCATTTCACAATGTCATATTCAGAATGAATATCGTTGATCCAAACTCCAAACTGACATTTTCCAAATAGTGACATTCCACCATAAAAATTAGGTAAATATTCCAAAATCTGACAAAGCTATATATAATGGACAATAGACAATTTCATTCATTTGAAGCTCATATGGAAGGAATACTCACCAAGACAGAACACATTCTGGATTTAAAATATGCCTTAAAACTTAAAAAAAACTAGGAGCCACATAAATATGCTCTTAGAACACAGAGGAACTAAGATAGAAGTCAATAATACAGGGTATGATGTGTGCCACATGTCTGTAATCTCAGCTACTCAGGAGGCTTAAGCAGGAGAGTCCCTTAAACCCAAGTGCTTGATGCCAATCTGGGAAATACAGCATCACATTGTCTCTTACAAAATGAATTCAAATCGTGAAATTTGCAGGCAAATAGATGGAAGTAGAAAAAAATCATCCTGAGTGAGGTAATCCAGACCCAGAAAGACAAACTTGGTATGTAGTCACTTATAAGTGGATATTAGATATAAAACAAAGGATAACCAGGCCACAATCCACAGCCCCAGAGAAGCTAGGTAACAAGGAGGACCCTAAGAGGGACATGCATAGATAGCCCTGGGAAGGGGAAATAGATATCTCCTGGGTAAACTGGGGGCGGAGGGGAGAGTAGAGGGGAGGGGATGGAGGGATGGGAACATGAGAGATCAGGATGATCGAGTTGGGGGACAGAGGGGTAGAGTAATAAAGGCAATATCTTGATAGAGGGGGCATTAAGGGGTTAGGGAGAAACATGGTGTCAGCGAAGCTCCCAGGAAATCATAAGGATGACCCCAGCTAAGAGTCCTAGCAATAGTGGAGAGGATGCCTGAACTGGCCTTCCCCTGTAATCACATTGGTGACTACCCTAATTGTCATCATAGAACCTTCATCCAGTACCCAATGGAAGAAGATAGAGATCCACAGCCAAGCACTGGGCCGAGCTCTGGGAGTCCAGTTGAAGAGAGGGAAGAGGGTTTATGATTATATGAGCAAGAGGACATCAAGATCATGATGGGAAAACCCAGAGAGACAGCTGACCTGAGCTTCCAGGAGCTCAAGGACTCTAGGCCTATAGCTAGGGACCCTGTATGGAAGCAACCTAGGCCCTCTGCATCTGGATGACAGTTGTGCAGCTTGATCTTTTGTGGGGCCCCTGGCAGTGGAACCAAGACCTGTCCCTGATGCTTGAGTTGGCTCTTTGGAACCTATTACCTATGGTGGGATGCCTTGTTCAGCCTTGATGCAGTGGGGAGGAGGTTGGACTTGCCTCAACTTGATATGCCATCCTTTGTGGATTCCCAAGGTAGATCTTACCCCATCTGAATGGAGAGGGACTAAGAGTGGATGTAGGGGGCGGGATAGGAGGGAGGGGAAACTGTGGTGGGTATGTAAAATAAAATAAAGAAAACAATAATAAAATAAAATAAAAATGAAGTCATTAAGGTACAGTGGATTGTAAAAATCCCAAATATGTGGAGATTAAATACCCATATCAAAGAAGCATACATTCATTAAAAATTTTTGAAAGAAATGGAAATGAAAACATATCTCTTCAAAACCTATGAGATTCAGTAAAACCAATACTTAAATGAAAATCCATACCACTGAATACATATAGTAGAAAATTAAACAAATCTAAAATTAACGTTTAAAGCCTACAAAAAATAAGGCAAATTAAATCCAAACTAAGTGGAAGTAAAGACATGAATAAATATTAGCACAGAAGTCAGTGAAACTGAAAACAGGAATTGAATAGAAAATTAAATAAACTCACAAACAATTTTAAAACAATAATTGAGAACACAAATTGATACTACTATAAATGTAAGAGAGGAATACCACTATAGATCTTGTAGACATTAAAGAGATAATAAGAATTATATGGTAACAAATTTGAGAACACAGGTGATATGGATTGTGTCCTAGTTACCTATCCTGTTGCCTGATGAAATGGCCTTGATAAAAGTGTTGTGGCCATGTCACGAGACACCCCCACCCCCCACCCCCACCCCGAGCAAGACCACCACAGAGTCGATATCCAATGCAAAACACAAAGGGGTTTATTACAAGCCCAGGCTTGGTCCAGTGTCCCACATCCAAAACAGCGGGTGGAGGAGGACGGCCCTGAGCTCTCAGGGTGAGGGGTTTTTAAAGGGAAAAACTGCAAACAGGGTGGTACAAGCCTTGGCATCATATGATTGGGTGAGGGTGTGTAACCTTTGAATTTACTGGTTGGGGGTTACAGTTATCATTTTTGGGCAGGCCTGGACAAGTCCCAGGCTTTGTCCTTGAGCTGCCATGGGGGCTGGCTGGCCTAGCACATACTGACTGTGGGGGCTGACTCAATGGCCCAGACCCTGTCCTTGAGCTGCCATGGAGGCTGGCTGGCCTAGCATGTATTGACTGTGGGGGCTGACTCAGTGGCCCAGGCTCTGTCCTTGAGCTGCCATGGAGGCTGGCTGGCCTCACACATTCACACAGACCCATGCACGTAGCTCTAAGTTGGTGAAGGGTCCTAGACAGTAAACATCTGGCTGAACCTTGAGCAGTCAGAGTACGTGCAGAAAGGGAGCTACTGCAAGGACAATGTCTTTTGTTCGTGGCCCTCCCAGAAACTGCTTGCTCAAGTCTCAGGAAACTGAAATTGAGCCCTGATCTCTGAGAGAAGACTGAGCAGCCTGTTATGGTATCTGCTTGGTCCTTTCAAAAGCAGCTTAATGGAGAGTTTCTTTTGGCTCACTGTTTGAGGGTACAGTCCATTACAGAGGGAGGGCATGGTGACAGCAGCTTGAGTTGGTTGTTCACATTGCACCTGCAGTCATGAAGAAAAGAGCCATGAATACTTATGCTCAGCTATCTTCGTCCGTTTAGTCCAGTGTCCCACCCAGTTCAAGGAATGGCACTGCTCATAATAGGTGGATTTTCCCATCTCAATGAACCTAATCAAGATAATTCCTCACAAATGTGCCTAAGGGCTTGTCTCCCAGGTAATTCTAGAACCTGTCAAGTTGATAATCAGCATTACATAGACAAATTTCTTGAAGGATACAACCTGCCAAAATTCCCACAAGAAATACAATTTGAATAAATCTATATTAATTAAAGAATTTCAATAAAAATTTGATAACCTTAAGAAAAACCACTGGGACCAGATGAGTTCACTGCTAAATTCTACAAAATATTTAAGGAAGGCATTGTATTTAACTTTCTATGATAGCTTTAAAATGCAGCCATAATAATTCCTAATTTATTCCACAAGGCTACCAGCTATATAATATTAAAATCAGAAAAGCTTTTTTCTTTTAAAAAAAAAAACCCTATGTCTCTCCTAAACCTAAATATGAAAATCCTTCATAAAATATTACCATGTTGAACTTCATAAAGTATAAAAACAATTATGTACTTCAATAACATGAGATACCAAACTAGTGGAAACACATGAACTATAAACCAATAGCTGAGGGGCCCCCAACTGGATCAGGCCCTCTGGATAAGTGAGACAGTTGATAAGCTTGAACTATTTAGGAGGCCCCCAGGCAGTGGGACCATAGCTCATGAGCTGGCTGTTTGAAGCCTGGGGCCTATGCAGGGACACTTTGCTCAGCCTGGGTGAAGGGAGGAGGGGACTGGACCTGCCTCAACTGAATCTACCAGGCCGAGCTGACTCCCCAGGGGAGACCTTGCCCTGGATGAGATGGGAATGGGGGCTTGGCTGCGGGAGGATGGGGTGGGGGGGGCAGGAGGAGGGAGGACAGTAGAATCTGTGGCTGATATGTAAAATTAAATTAAATTATAAAATAAAAAAGAAAGAAAAACAGCAGGAGCAGCAACAACAAAAATAACATGAGATAATCCTGATATGCAATGCTGAGAAAACATTTTGACTATCAACTAAATTAATCCAGCACATTGATAGGATGAGGGAAAAAATTGCACAATCATATCAACAGATGAAGAAAATGCATTTGATAAAAATTAAATACCTATTCATTATGGGGAAAAACACAGAAAGTAGGAATAGAGAACTTCCTTAATTTGATAAGAATATCTACTCCAAAATCTACACATTATATTAATAAGGAACTAAAAATCTTTCCCAATAAGAAAAATAATAGAAAAGAAATCAAAATACTGTACACTAATCGAGAATGATGTAATAAAACTGTACTTGTTCAAAGATGACATAATTATCTACACAGAAAATCTGAATAAATCAGCAAAAATTAGAATAAGCAAGTATTGCAAAGCCAAAGGACTCGAGATTAATACACAAAAGTCAAGTTAAAAACACAATACTAAGCCAGGTAGTGGAGGTGTACACCTTTAATCCCAGCACTGAGGAGGCAGAGGTAGTTGGATCTCTGAATTTGAGGCCAGCCTGGTCTACAGAGCGAGTTCCAGGATAGCCAGGACTACACAGAAAAACCCTGCCTCAAAGAACAACAACAACAAAAAAACACCTCACAATACTGTTAACATTAGTGTTTTCCAAAATGAAATATTTAAGTATAAATCTAATACAGTGTATAAATGTATGCACACTCTACATGAAGAAAAACCCCAAACTGATGAAAAAAGCAAATTAGAACTAAATAAATGAAGAAGTATCACCATGTTCATATAAAAGACTAAGATGTCAGTCCTTGCCAATTAAATTTATACATTAAATGTGTTCACAATCAAAAGTGCAGCACATTATTGATAGAAAGCAGTTATAAAGTTTAGAGAGACCCAGAATAGCCAAGACAATACTGAAGGAGAAGACCCACTTTGGAAGAATGACACTGTTTAGCATCAAGACTTTCTATGAAGCTATAGTAATCAAGACAGGGTAGTACCAGCCAAAGAAGAGACAGAACAATTGAGCAGAACAGAGGACTCATATATAGGCTCATAAATATTGTCAACTGATCTTGAACCAAGGAGTAGATACAATACGGTGGAGAAGAGATTGTCTTTTTAACAAATGGAACTAGAACCACAGGACACCGGTATGCATAAAAACGTTTCTGGACATAAATCTTACAGACTTCATAAAATATCAATGTTTATTGTAGCGCTAGTCACAATAGCTAAGTTATGAAGCCAATCTCAGTGTCTGTAAACAGAGAAATGGATAAAGTGTGGTATACATATACAATGAAATTTTAATCAGTTATAAAGAAGAATGAAGTTTTGCCATTTGCAAGGAAATGGATGCAATTAGAAAAACTAAAATTAAATGAGTTTAGTCTCACAAAAAACCAAACATTTTTTCTCATTTGTAAATATTAAATCCACAAAGATACATAAAATCATGTATCAATAATATGTGACATGAAAATAGAAGCAAAACTGTCTAATGGAATGAAGGAAGTAATGAAAGGAACAAAGAATGATAAAGGGATGGTATGGGGGTATGAGGAGAAATATGTGAAAGCTATATATTTATATGTAAATGTTCTTATTAAATACTCCAAATAAATAAGAAAAGTACTAGGTAACTCAATAAGAAGGTTCACAAACACAAATGGCATTGCAGTCCAAACCAACACACACATAAAAAATATGAAAAAGAAAGCCAAGCAATGCCTCCAGAAGATAACTTCTCAAATACTGACCTCAAAGACCCTGAAACTGGTAAAGTGCTGCTTGAAGATTTCAAAAGTTTACTCATAAAAATGATCAATGACCTTAGAGAAGATATAAATGTGTACATGAATTCCATCTAAGACCTGGGGCAGAAAGTCAGCAATAGAGAAAAAAAAGTCAACAAAACCAAAATTATGCACAATAGGTCCTGTAGCATGGAAGAAAAATTAAGCAAAGAAAAAAGGTTTTCACTGGAAAAAAGAAAGGTTAAAAGTGAAAACATCAATGAATCAAATTTAAACTAAAGTAGAGAGCATCACCAAAAAATTTGAACAAACTGAAGGAAGACTATGAAAGATAGAGAACAAAATCAACAACATACATTTTACTCTAGACGACCAAGAAACCAAACTAAATAACCACACTAATTAAATATAGGAAAGACCAAAGATAAAAAACTAAAGGCACAGAAATTATAGCAGATAATTTCCAAAATTTAGAGAAAAAAATGGAAAACCAAACACAATATACAGTTGGAAACTCAAATGTACATTAACAGTGAAGAATCTCCCCTCAAGATATCATAGTCAAGATGTCAAAAGTACAAATGAGAGAAATAATACTAACGGCTTTAAAGGGTAAATGCCAACTCACCTACAAAGACAAACAAGGATGACACCCAGTCTTTCATTAGCAACCATAAAAGCCAAAAGAGAAAAAGAAAACTGGAATGAAGTATTTTGAGCCCTACAAGTAAATAACTGATCATTGAGATGGCTATATGCAAGGGGGAGGGAGATGAATCAGAACACAGTATAATGACACACATGTATTAGAAATCTGCTAGCTATACATGTGACAGGAGTAATAATCTAGAATATATAAAAAGCTCAGGTTGGGCAATGGTGGGGCACGGCTTTACTCCTAGCACCTAGGAGGCAGACGCAGGCAGATCTCTGAGTCTGAGGCCAGGTTAGTCTACAGAGTAAGCTTTAGGACAGACAGGGCTACACAGAGAAACTCCATCTCAAAAAACAAAACCACAAACAAACAAACAAAAAAAACCCAAAAAGCTTTAAAAAAAAAAAAACCCTAAACATCAAATGATCCAATCAATAAACGAGCTAATGAAATAGTCATCAAAAGATGAATTACAAATAGCCATTAAATATAAAAGGAACTAACAACACTTCTTACACTATTCTATAAAATAGGAAAGAAGGTAACATTACCAAATTCATTTTGGGAAGCCAGTATTACTGTAGCACCAAAACCAAATAAACATCCAACAAAAAAGAGACCTATAGACCAATTTCCCTGATGAACATAGATGAAAAAAAAACTCAACAAAATACTTGTAAGTCAAATAAAGGAACACATCCTCAAGATCCCCAAACAACCATTACTCTTGGTTGCTCAAAGAAGCCTTTAGTAACAGGAGTCATTTTGGATACAGGCTGGAACCTAGCTGAAAGCTTCCTCCATACTGGCTAGCATTCATAGTACTGGATAGTGTTATGCAGGTTGCCATTGGCGGAAAGTCATCAATAGTCTTACCCAGCTATGGATCCTGTGTGCTACAACACTGACCAGTCAAAAAAGAGATTCCCATGGATACAATAGTGACATTAGTGTTCAGAAATCAATTTTTCTGACTGTATTGAGGGAAAATACGTATCTGATACCATAGACCTGGTCAAAAGTCTATAGATAGGGAGGTAATAGGCTGTAGTGTGGCCGCATTCCTGCTGAGCCGAGCCCTAAACCATCCTTTGTTTAAAGGATACCCATTGTTTCTCTTATCGCCCTAGGTGAATCTTGTCTGAGAGTCTCCCAAGGATCAAAGGCCTATGCAAAACTTTGTTCAGGAAACCTGAAAAACCGGCGTACCCGATAAATTGAGGAATTTGCACTTGGTATTGTATTTTGGGGAGCTCCTTTCAGGTTGTTTTGAGCATATGGAAATCAACTGGCTAAACTGTAAATAAAGAGAAAAATAAAAATGCCTTGGGTGAAGGGAAAGGGCTTCAGTCTTTAGAGGCTGGACCCACCTGCAGCTGAGAAAGGCTAAACTCATTCTTTTTTTTTTTTAATTCAAACTCATTCTTAAGATGCCTCTGAATCTTCTTTACACGGATCCGCGTGAACCCACACACCTGTGCCATGACAGTTCGAGACTCTGTAGGGAGGCATCTACTACTGAATATCTTGTTAAATGGACATGCAGTCAAACTAATTTCCAAATATTTATGTTTATGCCTATAGACTAGTGTTTCTCTCAGCTTTGGTCAGAAAAGCCCTTTTTTAAATCGTGTGCAATAGTTAAAGCAGATGCTCATAATTTGTCCAAATGCTGACAGTAAGCAACAAGATAGCTACACCATCCCCTCCCAGAAAACACTGAAGCAGAGGAGTTGAAAAGACTTTACAAGCCAAAGACTGAGGAATGTCATGAAACAGTGTCTTCTGGAAGAAATGATATGGATCGCTATTGCAACCATGGACACATGGTAGCACATGCAAAAGACTTGCATGCACACACATGCTAAAAATGTCAAAGTAGGACAGAGACTAGTTGGAAAGAAGAAATGGGTTAGTAGATGTTGAGGGGATAAGAGAAACTAATGGGGGTAGGAATACATGATACAAATAAGAAATTGTCAAAAATAAGAAAATTCAAAAAGTTCAACCATCCTTAGCTATTAGGAAAGTGCAAATTAAAACTACACTAAGATTCTACCCTACTCAACTCAAAATGCCTACCATAAAAAAAAAGTTCTGGTGAGAATATGGATAAAAGGAAACATAGATTGTTGGCAGGAATGTAAATTGGTCCAGCCCCTATGGAAGTCTATATTGATATGCCTCAACAACTGAAAATAGAATTCCCTCCCATATGAGCCAGCTATACCCCTCCTGGGTAGACAGCCAAAGGACTCTAAGGAAACACTTGACCATCCTTGTGTATTACAATACTGTTCACGACAGTTAAGTTATGGAATCAAGGCTGGGAAGATGGCTCATCCAGAGAAGCATTTGACTCACAACTCTGTGAGTTCAGATTGTTGTCCCCGTTTCTCGAAACCCCCAGAGACCACCAAGGAGACGTTTTCCAATGCAAGCACGTAAGGGTTCTTTTATTCAGGTTCAACCTGGGCTGCCGCACAGCAGATGGAGGAAATGTGTAGAGGATTTTGATAGGGAAAAACCACAAGTCAGAAACTGGCAACTTGGGAATGGGTAGAAGGGGAAAGGTGATTTTTTGAAACCATTGGGTTAGACTTTTGGCGGGGAACCACAACTCGCTGAACAGGATTATCTGAACTGCTCAGCAGGATTATCTAGATATCTCCAAGGGCCATAAACCAGACAGGATGTCTGCAGGAGAATACTGCTCTGTATCCTTTCGAGTTGTCATGGCACATTCCTGAGCCTGTAAAGTTAAGGCTAGGCTTTCACAAGATCCTCAGAACACAGAAAACCCAGGTATGGAGAAAACCCAGAAGATGGCAAGATGGGAGGTGGAGGAAGCCTTGTAGCCAACAAGAGATCCAGTCTTAAATAGAAAATGGAAGGTGCCTGAGGAAGGACACCTGAGATTGTCCTTCAAAGTCCACCCACATGCATGTGTGCGCCCACATACAGATAGGAACACACATGGAATCTGCGTCGTATCAACCCACAGATTAATGAGCAAAGAAAATGTGGTCTATATATACAAATGGGATTTTATTCGGTCATGAAGAGTGAAATAATTCTGTTTTCTAAAAAAACTGATGAAACTGGAGATAAGAGAAAATAAACCACATGTATAAAGATAATGCCACATGCTTTTCCTCATTAGTGGATCCTAGAATTCTTCGCTGTTGTATAAATTAAAGTGAGGAAACCAGGAGAAGTTAATATAGTCAAAGTACATTATGTACTTGGAAGAAACTGTCTCTATGAAATGTAACAGCATGTCCAATTAGTATACATGAATAAATAGAGTAGGACCTGGGAGATAGCTCAGCAGGTAAAAACACATGCAGCCAAAACTGCCAACCTGAGTTTGATTTCCAGGATACCCATATGATGACCTGATGGAAAGAGAGAATGACTTCTGTATATTGCTCTCTGACCTCCACACACACGCTGTATGGCATGTACACATGCACACATGCACACTCATACACACATGCTAAATAATGCAACTTTTAAAAAAATTTGAGGAAGGGTCTCCAGTAACCCAGCCTGAGCCTGATCTAGATCAGCTATACAGCTGAGAATGGCCTTGAAGTCCCATGCCTCCTGCTTCACCTGCTAAGTGTTAGGATTACACCCACGTACCACCATGCTCATCAAGAAATTAAAAATAAAACAGGAGGAAGCCACTGGAAAATGATTATGTCCTTGTGAGTGAGATTAGTGTTAAAGTAAGAGACACTCACACTCCAGGAACTTCCCAGATACTTCATGTGAGGACAGTGAAGAGTTCTCTATGAACTGGAAACGGGTCTTCATGAGACACTAAACTGGCTGGCACCTTGATCTCCAGGCCTTCTCAGGCACCACTATGCTTTATGGCTCAGTCTAAAGAGGAAGGAAAACAAACAGCAGAACCAGTCTGTGGTCTATATGTGGTCCATGAACATACTTTGCTAAACCTTGCAATATATTCTGGAACTTGGTTTGTCTCTCTGATTCTTAACATGCTAATCTGCATGTGAACTCTATCATAGGTCCTCACCCCCAAGCTATTTGATTATAGTGCCCAGGCTACCTCAGAAAATGAAAATCTAGATAAAGCTCACCATGACCAAAAAGGAAAGTTTTCAATTTCTCTACCCAACCTCCTCCTCTCACCATGGCCTCTGTGGTGGTGCCAGGCAACATTGTTCTAGCCAATGAAGTAATAAATCTGGTAGTTTAGCATTGACTTATCTCACTCCTCACTGGTACAAGGGATTAACAAATTCTATTGCTTATTCCTCCCAAACAGTTCCATGTGCCTCTTCTTCCTCTCCTCATCCCCTGCTTTGGATCCAAAGGTTTTTTTTTAAAAGTGTGTGTGTGTGTGTGTGTGTGTGTGTGTGTGTGTGTGTGTACGCTACAGGTGTGCAGGTACTCACAGAGATAAGAAGAGAACATCAAAGCTCCAGGAGATACAGTTACAGGGAGGTAGGAGGTACCTGATGTGGGTACCAGGAACCAAATTCTGGAAGGGCTACAAGCACTCATAACCATGTAAGCACAGAGCCTGCTCTCCAACTCCTAATGCCCAAACTTGTTATAGAATATTAGTTTAAGATGTGTTACATTTGTTTATGCTGTGGAACATTTGTAATGATGTGAAGATGTGTTGCATTATTTTATGTTGCATTTGTTTAACTCTGTGAAGTTGTATTACTTGCCTGTCTAAAACACTTGATGGTCTAACAAAGAGCTGAACAGCCAATAGTGAGTCAAGAGAAAGGATAGGTGGGGCTGACAGGCAGAGAGAATATATAAGGAGAAATCTAAGAGAAAAAGAAGAAAGAGCAAGAGAACAAGGAGAGAAGGATGAAGGGGCCAGCCACCCAGCTACACAGCCAGCCACAGAGTAAGAATGAAAGTATGATATATAGAAGAAAAGGAAAAAGCCCAGAAGCACAAGGTAGATGGGATAGTTGAAGTTAAGGAAAAAAGCCAAGCTAAGGCTGGGCATTTATAATTAAGAATAAGCCTCAGTGTGTGATTTATTTGGGAGCTGGGTAGTAGGTCCCCCAAAGAGTAAAGAGTAAAAAAAAAAAAAAAAACAACCAAACTCTTGCTGTTAAAATATTAATCAAGATGTTAGCCTACTGTGATACCTTCCAACAAGACTTGCAGTCTCCTCAAATATGCCATAAAGTTTTATACATCTTCACCATTATATAGTTCCCTTTACCTAGAATTCCTTCCCCACAAAATTCCCACTTTAAAACTGTTACCTTCATACTAAGTCAGTATTCAGCCCAGCTCAGTAATCATTTCCTCCACAAAGATATTTGATTTAAACAAAATAGATGCAACAATCTCAAAATACATGTTCTAAGATCCTCAAATCCATGATTAATGGAAATCTTAGGTATTCATGTCAGAACTTCAGGGCTATAGAACTTACTGGACTATTAAATATTGTAACTAAAATATACTCCGCATTTCATTACATTATTACTTTGGTAACATCAGCCTTTATCTTAATCTGAAAAGAAACAATAAAGCTGTTGTCACTTTAGGAACATTATTGCATGTACAACCATACATTTAAAACACAAAACAATCTTATAAAACCTCTTGCTCCCACACAGCAGTCACACAGAATGTAAGTCAAACTGGGTCTCAGCAAAATTATCTCTTCATGTACTAGACCTTTGGAAATCATTTAAACAACGAGTGTGAAATACATAAATGCCTACCTACTATACTTCCTTCATTGTACTTGTATCAAAAACAACAACCTGTTGCCTTGGTGAGCTTGGTGGCAGTCTCATTTTGCCATTTTGTTTTTTTTTTTTTTTTTTTTTTGGTTTTTCAAGACAGGGTTTCTCTGTGTAGCTTTGCGCCTTTCCTGGATCTCACTCTGTAGACCAGGCTGGCCTCGAACTCACAGAGATCCACCTGGCTCTGCCTCCCAAGTGCTGGGATTAAAGGCGTGCGCCACCACCGCCCGGCTTTGCCATTTTTTTAAAATTTATACTAAAGTTGACCTAAGAGAAAGCAACTACTCCAAAAATATTTGTTGAATGAAATTGCCTCCTGGTTGGTCTCCCTGCCCCAGGCCATCTTCCTTTCAGAAATCCTGCCTTGCTTTACAAGAATACCACTGTGACATCACTCCATTGCCCCTAAACCTTTGCTGACTGTTCACCCTCTCCTTTACATAATAGTGTTTCCAGTTTCTGACAGGGCACAGAGGAGCCTTTTCATATCCTGGCTTCAGCCTGTATTTTCAGTCCCATTCCCACTATCCTTTTCACATAAACTCTCTTCAAGGTACACCAGATGTTCTTGGAACACGTTGGAATTGTCATTATGCCATGCCTTTTCAAACACGTTTCTGGTTTGAAAGGTCATCTATCCTCTCCTGCCCGAAAAATGCCTTTATTAATAAAGCTTAAACAGCACTACCTTTATAGCGTTCTCTGAGCACAGAATCATTGTGGCCCTCGCTTGATTTCTGCACCATTGTGTTTATTGTGAAAATATACTAAGCTAATTCTGCAGGGAGGACAGAGAGGGAGGAAGGAGTGCCCTGTCAAGGGACTTACCCCAGCAGCGACTGCGGCACTACGTGTTAAGCATACTGTTCAGGCAGCTGTGGGAGGATGGGGATGGCTGACCTTTAATTCATGAGATGCTACTGTGCTGTGCGTATCTTTCACACAGTTCTGTGTACTTGTGTGTCTAGGGGTTGAGACAGCAGAGAAAAGGAGAGACAGGGGAAGGAAGAGAGGGGAAAACGGAATTGAGAAGGTGGACGCAGTGCAGTAAGGGCAGATGGGCGGATCCACATTTCTTAGGTTTTACAGTTTTGCAGAGGTCCAGCCCTGCAAGCTGAGAAGAGCCAGGGGTTGGGGGTGGGGTGAAAAGGTGGAAAGGGGAGGGACTGTAGTCCCTCGAACCCGCCGGCCTGGCCTGCCTGGCGACCACCTTCTGCCCCACCACGGCGGGTTCCTCCAGCCGTGACTCTCGCCTACCGTGCCAGGCAGGGCGCGCTGGGCAGCGCAGCCCCACAGGTGGCAGCGGCTCGGGGACGGTTCCCGCCAGGCTAGGCAGTGGAGCGCCGCACAGCGCGCCTTCCCGCCTCCCAGCCGCCGCCCAAGCAGTTCCCGGCGGGCGCCAGCAGGCCTGCTCGGTCGATCTTCGAGCCGAAGATGCGGCGGGGCTGGAAGATGGCTCTGTCTGGGGGGCTGCGGTGCTGCCGCCGGGTACTGTCCTGGGTGCCAGTGCTCGTTATTGTCCTCGTCGTTCTCTGGTCCTACTATGCCTACGTCTTTGAACTCTGCCTGGGTAAGTGGGTCTGGGCACATAAAGTGGGGAAATTATGCTCCAGCATAAATCATCTGCCCTATCCTTCTCACTGATGTCCCCAGTGCGCTCAGCCCTCACTCTGCGGTTTTCCTTTCGCTCCCGGAAAAACTCCCAGTCTGCAACCTTAGGCTGCTCACAGTATCTCCCACGCGCCTTCCCACGAGGGT